>NC_056565.1:2366693-2373562 GCF_013358625.1 Macadamia integrifolia | reverse complement strand
GTATTTGAAAAAAAAAAAAAAGAATCAGAATTTGGCACAATGAGAATCCATAGATCCAAGAAAAAAAAGAGCAACTCAGTGCACGAGGCTCCCTCTACTGCAAGGTCTGGGAGGGGCAAATTTCACCAACAAAGGTATACAATCATAGAGATTGAGAGGGAACACCACAAAACAAATTAAAAGTTCAAACCAATGACATGTACAATAGTTCAAACCACGTTATTCTGAAAGAATTAGAATATGGATGAAAAGGGAAACAAATCATTTGAAAATGGAAAAAGGAGACATGGAGGATGTTTACCCATCAGGATCGATGGTAAGTACAACAAGATTGGGCAGAATGCGTGTTCCAATCTCAGTCATGTCATAATAGGAACTCGTTGCACACAAAGCCATAACTCCTGCCAAAAATAAGTGCATTGATACAAGAATATATCAATCATAGAATTCATCAAACCCAATGAATCACGAGCCAAAAGTCCCAAACAAAGACCTTAATCAGATGATGCAGACATCAATAAAAAAAAAAAGAAAAAGAAAAATCCCCACCATACCAGCCAGCCAGAGGAACGGAGGGAAAAATCCGTATCATAGGACACTTGATACAAATGGTAATATGAAATAGATGAGGATGTGAGAAACAATATATCAACCAAAGTTGTAGATTTACACACCTGCTCCACGGGCTGGAGAGAAAGTATCACGCAATGCACGAGCAGTAAATGCATTAATCAAAACTCTCTTTCTTGTCTGCAACAGCATTGAAAGCCACAAATCAACTTCCACAACTACTTCGCATACTCCAGATGAAAAAATATTCATATTAATCTTTTGAAATGTGGATGAACAATTCACCAAACCAACACCAATAAAAGAACTGTATCAAATAGTAATAAGCAACGAAAAGGTAGCAATAAAACTTCCTTTGATACTAACCCCCTCATTAAGATAACCAGCAATATTCCCGAGCAGAATGGTAGTATTTGTTCGTATAGCTGGTTCTTCATCCACCTGGACAATTAGGAAACTGCTGAAATTACAAACTTAGAAACACAAAACTAGAAAATAGAAAAGTTCAATTTAACAGCAAATGAAAGGTGAACAATAAAAAAATTCTTATAAAATATTACACACAAACAGACAGAAAGAACATAAAAAAGAAAGAAAGAAAGAAAAGCATAAGTTTATTACCAAACGAACCAGGAAATACCTGTAACTTTGAAAGATACTTGAGTAAAGATGCCGAAATAGTGCGCTGAGATAACTGCAACAATGAGCCAGACAAAAGACAAAACTTTAGATAGGCTTAAGGAATGCATGGAAAATATCCACTTACTTATGATGGAATAGTTGAAACATTTGGTTATCATTAACATGAAGCATAAGCATAATTTGCTAAATGCAGGCTGGGATGGGAATCAACAAGGTTAATAATGCCAAACTGAATCATGGATATTTGTATTATATTATGATAGGGTACTTAGCCTCCTTGCAAGAATCAGGATGCTCATATAATCTAAAATTTTCAATTTACTGATAATAATAAAATAATTTACTAGGACCAAACATGATGGGCCCCCATGCCTGATTTAACTACATAATAAAAGGAACAAACAAATGAAATAAAAAAAGGAAACCAAATACAAATCAAGGCCCCAAAAGAAGAAACCTAAACAAAATTCTGTAAAAGAAACCAAAAGTCGCTTAAATGGAAATATTTATAACAGGAGGAAGGTTTCCAGCACATAAGAACCAAAAGTTACCAGAATACAGGGTATAACTCAAGTGTCAGTTCAGTTAGCGCCAAAATTTCGCCAACATGTCCTTGTAATCTTCAAGTTCTGGGTAAAATTTCAGATAAATCTGACTTCACCACGGGTCATTTTGGTTGTTGAATCTCTCTTTGATTGATCAATGTGTCATACTCCGAATCCTCATTTCTAAAGGAATCAAAACAATCTCTGAACTGATCAGAAGATACATTTAATTGGCTAGAATCCAGTATTTGAAAGAAAATAGATTTCGTGGACAAGGTCTTTCCTTTCAAAAGACCACAAATGACCAATCTCCAATTTTCCATTGTCTTCCAAAGTATAGCACACAACCCCGTGCTATCCTATGGTTGAAGAGGCTGGTCCAAGAGTTGAGATTTGATACTGATGCACCTATGAGATTTTATTGTGATAACAAGGCTGCCATAAGTATAGCACACAATCCTACGCAACATGACAGGATAAAGCACATCGAGGTGGACCAACATTTCATTAAGGAGAAGATTGACTCTGCCTACATTTGTACTTTTGTGAAGACATGGGATCAATTGGCCGGCGTATTCACTAAAGGGCTCATCCCTCATCAGTTTAATGTCCTTCTATGTAAGCTGGGAATGTATGACATGTATTCTCCAGCTTGAGGGAGAGCGTTGGAGTTTATATAACAACGGTAGTTTGGCCACCAGTTTAGTATCTTGCTGTATGTAATTTTAAACTTTTTACCTTTTACCTCCCTAGGGAGGTATATGTAATTTTTATTTGATGTTAGTAAATCAAATAGCATTCGGTTGCACACTTTTCTCTTCTTCTCTTCTCACCTCTTACCTTCTCCTCTCTTCTCTTGGATCGGTCCTTTTACAATTGAGGATATCTTTAACTTCTAAGAAGGAAATAAGGCCCTGTTTGTTTAGGGGGAAAAAGGGGGTGGAGAAGTGAAGTTGGCAGGGCCCATGTGCAGTGGAGTGAAGAAGTAGAAAAAAGAAGGAAGAGAAAAAGCAGGGGAACATGGAAAAGGTATACTATGTGCCCCATTTCTTTACCAATTTCAACTTTCCCCTTTTTATCCTTTACAGAGACAACCAATAGAAAGGACCTAGCCTTCATCCAACACCAGACCTCAGCCCGCCACTACAGTATCCTTCTGGCCCCCACCCACCGCCATTCCACCCTGCAATCATTCTACCCGTTTTTCCCTATAATCTTTCTGTAAAGATCATATTAGCATTCCACAAGTGGGTTTTCAATCTAATTCCTTTCCCTATGAAGCATAGATTCTCCTAAGAAGCAAAGTTTGTAATCGTCGGTTTGGAGGAGTGCTTGTCCTTCAATTCTCATGGTTGAGTAGCGATAAAGGTGTGCTTCATGCAACGGTCTTGGGTTGAGAAAAACAAAGTTGTGATCATGGGTTTAGAGGAGTTGTTTGGCCATGAAGACACAGGTGATTACTACAGGGACTGAACCGAAGCGGAGTTGTGCTGTGTCATCGTTGGTTTGCGGAAACGTTTCCCTCACTTCTCCGTAAAGTCCCACTGAAAATGGTGCGACTTTGTAGAGGGATGGGGTGGGAAAAAATATAAGCCACGTAAGCCAACAACTCCCTGATTCATGCAAGCTTTGTTCTTTCAATCTCCCACCTCAGCAACCAAATAAACTCTATTTTAGTCTTATGTGGTGTTAGAGCAAACACCAAGAAAAATACGAAAATAAATAAACAATAGATCTGCACAACACAGAGATTTAACGAGGTTCACACACTGGTGTGGTGCACTACGTCCTTGGGCGAAGAAGATGTTTCACTATGCAAAAGAGAGATTATACCCAAGCAGCGGCGAGAAAACTCACCCTAAAACCCTAGCTCGAAAAAACCCCCAAAATACAATGACTTTCTCAACAAGACAACAATACATTATACACTCCAAGTCGCAGGTCGACCCATCCAGTCGCGGTCAATCCAATCGAACCCCTCTGCTTCCATCACAGATCTCAGAAAATTTCCCATTCGAGTCGCCACAAAAATATGTCTGAGCGGGTCAATCTTCAAAACAGGTCAAGAATTCGAGACAAACTTAACATGTGGAATACTTACCTTTTTTCCCACCCCTTTTTTTCTACCCCAGTTTTTTCCATCAAACAAATCGGCCCTAAGTGAAGTTATGAGAATAAACTATTTGAACTTATTTCAAATACATGTCAAGCGTAACTAGTCAATTAATTAAATTTACGAAGGCTTGTCCGTGTTCCTGGATTTTGAAGGATTGCCATGTCGGACACATCATGTCTATTTCTATACCAGATACTCGTATCAATGTCCAGATGTCATAAAAAATCATTTCACCATCTATCTTGAACAATATTCATTCAACAAATATGGACATCCCTTACTCATATGCAAAAAAAATCACATACACCAAGAAGCTTAAGTATTTCAGTATTTTACAACAAATTAAAAGTAAACATAGATAAGTAAATGATATACATACCTTAGGAGCCAAAATAAGCATTGACTTTAGCGTCAATTCTCGAAGAAAAGCAGATGTATCAGCAAATCCAGTGGCAACATGAGGGTAAACCTAATCAAAGCATCAGCCAAAAAACTTAGGAATCAAATCTAGTGGTAAATAAGTTAGATATATATCAGGACTCAGGAGGATTTACATAAACATTGACATGACTAGAACTTGTATGGAGCAAGAGCAATTTCACCATTAATCACATACTTGTTCATCTACAATTTGAGAGGATAATGACTCTCCATACTGATCAATGTGTTGAAGAAGACCAACTCTAATAGCTCTGTCATTGGAGGCGAAAAGTTTGACAATACTTGGCAGCACCTACAAGCAACAAGGATGAAACAGAAACCCTTTGTTTTTTCTTCACAAGTTCTATGCAGAAGTCACAATACAGAAGCTGAAATCATCTATCAAAAGAATAAATTATTGAGAACATTTTTTTTTCACTTTATCAAATTTAAGTCAAACCAGCAAAAGAATGGAAAGAATAACACCTTGACAGTGAATTCTTCAGTTGAAAGCCAAGAACCCATTTTTAGCAATGCAGTTAAGGCAGGAGCAGCAGCTGCACCAAATTCTAGAGCAGAAGCCAATAAAGGAAGTAACTGTGAAAATCAGAAGAATAAAGCATGAGTCAACATTGACTGCAAAATAAGAAACAGGGGAATGCAGTATCAAGATAACACAGTTCTAGCTTGAGTGTCGAGTATCAAACCTTCTTCAGCACAATTTGGCGAGGTAGTTGTTCAGCTAGATTTGGAAGCTTACGGAAAAAGGTGTCTTTCTCAACACTGTCCTTCAGATTCAGAATTTCCATGAATTGTATGGTCTCTACCAATTTATTCTGAAAATATTCTGCCAAAGAACAGAACTAGATAATTAGGAAGCTAATAATAACATTCTGATAGAAAACTTTACACTTTCACAATTTCAAGAAAATGAGCAAATGACAGATCAATCAAAGTGAGAGAGAGAGAGAAAGAGAGTTGCAACAAGTGTGTTCAATCATCAACGGAAACTAAAAAAGGAGCTCAAGAGTACCATTCAATAAGTGGTGTGGTTGAGTTCTGCTAGGCCCAAATTCCCCAAAAGAAAAGGCCACTATTTTGCTACGACTCATGTTACTGCTAGCTAAATTTTCTGACTGCAGATACAGCCGATGTGTTTGATAAAATACCTCAATCAGATTTCCTTCACTAACTAATGAGTTGGGTCCCACAGAGCACCGTTCAACCTTCACCTCCATAAATAGTTTCCCAGGCCAGAAAGTATAATCCATAATCAACTATAACGATAAACACATGATAGACAAAACAATAACTCACCACTGTTTTCTATAAGCTTTGAAGTATTCAATCTCCGAGAGGGCACGGAACTTAAGAGCCTCTGGTAATCTGGAAGCAGAGACTGTGAGAGAAGAAAAGCAGATAAATATGCATGGAACTGAACATTGCCATCAGTATGAAAGACAAATAAACTTGGCATTCTGCTTACAGGAAAAAGATCCCAGGGACATAATGTCCATAATGGAACAACTATTCATCATGAGACCTAGAGGGTTTCTTTGGTTCAAACCCATAGCCCAGCCAATGTTCAACACCACAAACATGAAGTTGCAGGTTTCATCCAGGCTTTACACACCAAGTATATAAATAAAACATCACTCATGCGGTTATTGGTGCTAACCTTCGGAATGGAAGCAGTACTCCGTAACTCCTCTGTTTTTGTCAACTTTGTACCAGAGAAAAGTTCATATATAAGACAACCTGACAGAATAGTTTAAAGCATCACATTAGTTGTATTCTTCACTGGATAATATTTCTTGAGAAATAATGGCAAAAAGTCATTTACATGACCCGCCAAGGAAGGCCTCCCCCAATGGATCATGTACTTTTCACATTTGGCAAGGTGATCTGGGAAATCCAACTGCAGCAGAGATAGGGTATGGTCTGGATTGGCCACTTTTCAAATTTCAGAACCAAATTCAGTTTTATACCACCCAATGTATTTGCAATTTCCCCTTCTATTTCCAGCCATCCATTTGTTACAACCATTTTCAAAATATCATAGGAGTTCTATTTTTCCATGTGGCCAGCTCTGTTTAAGCGGAAACTTGACACACGAATGTGGGACCTTGGACCCCACTGATCTGCCATGTGGCAAATATTAGGGCCACCATGTAAGGCCTTCCTAGATGGACCGTCCAAGAAACCAAAATTCTAAAGTCATAAACAACCACCCTTCAAATCACCCAAGCTGAAAATCAATGGGCATAATCACATAACAAATATTGATTCTCTATTGTTCTGTTAATGTTTATGAATAGTAAGTAAATGTACAATTCATAATCATGTCACACTGACATATTTTGGAGAGTACACTTTTCCTCTTTCTTTCGAGTAACCCTTTCTATATTCACTTTGATAAGTTAAAAGAAATTAATTGATGCAAAAAGAAAAGACACCCTGTACTGTAGGAGGTCAGAAGAAGAAGAAGAAGAAGAACCTGCCAATGCTCCCCTCTGCTTAGCCAGTTAAATATTCCAAACATTAGGCTTTGTGCATGTCCCCCCCCCCCCCCCAAA
>NC_056565.1:2366373-2366673 GCF_013358625.1 Macadamia integrifolia | reverse complement strand
AAAAAAAAAAAAAGCCCCTTTTATTCCTTTTTCTTTCTTGTGCAATTTCCATGATGTTCCACAATTAGCCAAAAAAAAAAATACCAGTGATGAACTGAGATATAAAACCCTATTTGTGTAGGGAACTCGATGACTTACCCAAACCCCAAGAATCAATGGCCCATGGTGGAGATTTTCTGATTGCTGCCCAGTCAGACTTCAGCAACTCCATGGGTTTGTATTGTGAGCCAACTAGCCATTCATATTGCTGCAAGAAACGTTATGTGAGAAACCACCTTAGTTCCCTTCCCCCCCCCCCCC
>NC_056565.1:2298287-2366353 GCF_013358625.1 Macadamia integrifolia | reverse complement strand
CCCCCACCTTCTCCTGATGAGAAACTCTAGCCAAGCTTTTAAGTTAAAAAAGAAGAAAGAAAGAAGAAAGAAAGAAGAAGGACCAGAGAAACCAATGTAATAAGCAAATCAGGTCACAAGATGCACTAAAAAAATATGTAAGCGGATCTAGTAAAAAATTTAAGTGATTTCATCCCAAGTAAGCACAAGATTCTGACTCACAATAGCAGCTAGAAATTCTCCAATTTTCATTACTTTCAATGATGAGACTGCAGACCTGTTAGTCCTGTTAGCTAAGATGTCCAGATCTAATCTAATAAGAAATAAATATACCAAGAAATAGGTTTCCCTTTTTTTTTCTTTTCTTTACATCAAAAGCTTAAGAAAATTCAACTGAAAAAAAAAAAATATATATATATATATATCTTTAAGAAAAGAAAACAAGCCCTCTGAAACTTCAAGGGTCAAAAACACTATACAACAGAGAAGCGATTAAACCAAAAAAAAAAAAAAAAAAAAACTCCCTTCCGGTCTCCTGTATGAAACTATCACTGAACTTCCTTCTTTGCTTTCTAAGCCACCATTTATGCCGATTATAGACCAAGAAAAGTAACCAAGCATATAGACCATATCCAATGTAGTTTCAAACATATAGACCAAAAAAAGTAACCAAGCAGATATATGAGCACACAATTTCTTCCCTCTTCTGCTAAATATCTGGCCTATCCACCTCTACAGCAGATTAGAAAGGAAGTTATGGATCACCACATTAATAACTATTCCTGCAAGACTGCTTCCCCCGCTGCACATCAAAAGAAAAGGGGCAACTTCCTAGAATATGGCCAACAGTTACCCACCATCCAACTACATGAAAATTTATTAAGAAATGAGAGAAAGCAACCACTCAACAAAGCTCCACAGTAAAAAAATAAATAAATAAATAAGAATTCACACCACCCACCAATTGGAAAGTACAAACCCAACAGCCTCCACAATCTAGCCCCCGAACCAAAACAAACACCTCTACACTTGATGCAGGACAGCCAAGGAATTCAAATTCTAGAGCTGAACTACACTATGAATGCGGTGGGGAAAGGATGAGATTGATTAGGGATTGACAAATAGAAGAGAATTCGGAATAGAATTAGGTAAAGCTACTGCTTTGGGACTGCAAACAGTAACAAAGAATAGTAAATTAGAAGAACTTTTCATCCTCAGGGGGGGTGCACTGACAGTAAAATACAAAAGCTACTTAGGCACCGTTCGACAACATTCCATTTTTGCCGTTTCTGCCTTTTTTTGTTCCCAAAAACAGAATAACAACATAAAAAGCGTTTGATAAAGTTGTTCCGTTTCACCCGTTTCTAGAAACATAAATCAAAATTTATGCCTATTTACAATTCTAGAAACGACTTTGACAAAACAAGTCTCCCAAGTCGGACTTGTTTCATAGACTTGTTTTGTCGTTTCTAGAAACGAATTTGAGAGAAAAAAAAAGGATGTTGTGCCCGATAAATCTCTCAACTATTTAAACCTAAAAAGAGGCAACCGAACCCTCTCTCCTTTTTGGGCATCCGATGATACTATTGGGTTTTTTAGTGGCATTATGTCTGCAAAAAACGTTTCGAGAAACAGGTTTATCAAACAACAAAAAATCCGTTTTTGTTTTCGGAAACGTGAAAAGCCGTTTCTGCTGTTCTAGACAAGAAACAACAGAAACGTTTTCAAACAGTGCCTTAGCATTAATCCAACTACCTTATAGGACTAAACTACGGAAACATGAACCTAATCCTTAAAGCAAAAGGTAAACCCTAAAGGAAAAAAAAAAAAACAGACCGACATCTGGACTAGCACAAACTAAGGTCTACGCAATCATAGACCCAATACTCTAATAGCTATAAAATACTACAAACAAATCCCAAGAAGTAAATTACTAAGAAAACATAATAACACACCTATCTTTCCCTAACCTGGCTGATGGAAAGATGCTTGGTTTAGTTGTTTCTATGCCCCTTTGTCCAAAGGGAGGGATCTATTCTCGAATGGCTGACTCACCATAAAGCTGGCAGGGGGGCATGTCCTCTGGGAGGGATGAAAGAAGCAGAAATATTAGACTCAGCATGAGCTTGAAATTGAATTTACCAATGTCGGATAGGAATTGATAACGGGAGAGGACAGCCACAGCCCATCCGATAATCAAATCGAGACCACCCACCCCTATGGGGATTCCTCCTGCCACCGAAAGCTAGAAGCCAAGGGGGTCTATCCTATCCTCTATCCTAAGCGCGATGGACGAGTACTCGCGCAAGCGAAGATCAAACTCGAGTGAAAGTTCAACGAATCCGAGATAGAAACACCTAGATGGCATTAAATACTTGTGCAAGTAGATTGAGAGGTCATTCTACACCTTGTCCCCGAAGATGGGTAATATGTTTACATACAATGTTGCTCCAATCTGACCTAGCTGGCGAGCAATCCCAGTTGCTGATTCCCATTTCAAATTGTTCTCTAGACTTTATATCAATATGAGGTGATCCTAAAGTTATAATTATGCCTTTGTGCATGTGGTGCTAATATGCATAGTTCAAGGTCTCGACTGATACTGTCGAAATTTCACATTTCAAAGGCACCCCAGGACTCCAATACTATATAGTATGTGACTTTTAAAAGTCACAAGTTCAGACAGTTTGTCGACCAAAATTCCCACATTTCGACCAAAATGTGGGAAATTTCGAGTGGACCAATGGGTTCAACCCTTTCGATTGAACCAGCCTTTGTGAACCTTCTTAAATAGGAAACAAGTCTTCTTATTCCAAAATTTCAACCCTATCCTCATATTTCTTCTCAATGAAATGGGAAACTTGGAAAAACACTCAAAATTCTACCCTTGTGCCATCAGATCTTCAATCTAAGCTTGGATCTTGCACATTCATAACAAATCTTCCTGAGGAAGGGAGCTTGGACCAAAAAGGTAAGTCTAATCTTCCCCAAAAATCATTTTTTATAGAATATCCTTGGAAATATAGTCGAATGATGTAAATTTTTTATAAGTTAGTTAGAATGAACCGATCTACACATTCACAGTGTCTGATTTTTTTAAACTGTTTTTAAAATACAATTTACCTATAACATATATTTGAAAAAAAAATAGGGTAAATATTTGATGTTTGATGTTAAATTTAATATATGTTGAACACTATTGGCCGATCTACAGCGTGGTGGTTTTGGGTTTTTTTTTTTGAAAATTACTATTTGCTGAAATTATTTAAAAAATACAAATAATTATGATGACTACCAAAACATGTCATGGGACTCATATGTGGTGCATTCAGAAGAGCGTCTACGATATCTACAGTTGTACGCAACTCGTGGACTAGACAGCCTAGACACTCTACTTGGAATTGACTTTTGAGTGTTGAGTTTGTTGACTGTTAAGACGTGAGACTTGAGAGATAACTCACAATTATATAATATTATCATTTATTTTGGATCCTTTGCATTATGTTTTGTTTGTTTTAAACTTGTATTCGTGTATTTCACAATTATGTACCTATGTAGACTACATATAATGTAGTATAGTTTCAGTCAACAACTCAACGTACATTAACAAGCTTTGGTTCACACCATAAGTATGACTTTAGGTGTTTTTTCCATGAAATTAATTGTGTGAATGGGTTAGAAATGTCTAAAATAGGACGTACAAAAAAATCGGGCAAAGAAAAAACACATTTTGGGGGTCGAAACCAAAATTTCCACTAAACCAGGAAAAATTCCCAGCTTTCTCGAAATTTCCCAAAATTCAACCGAAATTTCGGCCTCCCCAAGGGTCGAAACCCGATATTTTGAACCTTGCTCATATGATAGCCAAGCTACAAAGTGGGTCTCGCAAAATCTCGGTGATGCCAAATAAAAATATATCCCCTGGCAGCCCTGATGATGTCGCCCTTGTAAACTTCAAGTCCACATCACAGGATATAACACAAGCAATGAACCAAATCTCAACATAAGAATTACCAGCATTGGACCAGTAGAAGCACTATTTCCATCAAATTCAGATAGCACATCAAAAGCATGCAGCTTCCAGTCCAAAGTTTGTGTCACGACAACACTGGCTAAGCACACATTACTGTGAACCTGTAACAACAGGAGCTAATCAGGGAATGGCTTCCAACAAAAGATTCAGAAACCAATTAACCAACACAAGCAGAATATAAGATACCAAGAAATTAATGGTATGAAGAACAAGGACAATATATAAGTTAGTGGAAGAAGCACATGAAAATTCAACAATCTGAAAATTCCAACACCAAACAAAGAAGTGGCAAGAATGCTTCTCATACAGTAGCAGGAGATAGCGCTGCAATTGATATCTGAAAGATTGCAAAGGACTAGCTCAAAGATCTTCTGGCACTCTATGCATAAAACCATACATGCGACAGACTCAAAAAACTTAAATATTACCAACCATTTCTTTCTTTCCTTCTTTTTCTTTCTTCTACTTCTCTTTCCCATTATGGAGTATTATCACAAATCAAACCCTGAACCCTTTTCCAACAAAAAGAACTCAGATCTAACAATGGTCCATACTCACGATAAATTCTACCAGCACCAGCATGCAACAACTAAACATAACATATGGACAAAATATAAATTTAATAGAGTATTTGTAAGGTTATGTTATTGGCTACCGCAGTGGTATACTTGTCATACTTCGCCGTAGAATAGTTTACTTGTCTTTTATTTGTTCTCTCTATGTTTACCGCACTTTACACAAGGGTAAACTTGATTCTTTTGTTTAACCTATTATATAAGTAGTGAGAGACTGCCGATAGCCATAAACTGTCTTCTCTTCCCCTTGTTCTTCTCTCCTGCCATTCTCACAATATCTTCTCCTCTTTCATTTCCTTTGCTTCTTCTTCTTTTTATTGATTTATTCTAAATTTCAAACTGCAACAGTATTAATTGTTTCTTGATCAAATACTAGTCCTGCATTGGAAAGAAACTAACCAATTACCAATGAGCTTTCAGGAAAGGGGGGGAGGCATATCAGGCTTTTAAATTTCTGTAATACAGAAAAACAATTTTGATAGGGATCCACCAAACAAAGAAAAAGAATAAGCCTTTTCTGATACATGCAGAAAAGACTGGCGGTAATAATGGGGAGAAAAGCTCTCCAAGAAAATCATCCAGTGATAATAAAGACGTGTGGTGTGCAAGGAACTTGAATGAGGTAATCCATAGTGTTCAAGGAGTCAAATGGGCAACTATGAGTAAAATCCAAAGATTTTCCCCGTGAGAATGAGCTGATTGATCTTTGCTTCCAAGGATAACGGATTAGTTGGTCCATGAATCAAGTTCTCCAATCCCTCACCATTTAGACAAGTTTTCAGCTTCCAGTGGATTTAGGTTAAGCACTTCTCTAATTCAGTTCAGGAATCCCTGATCAATGTGATTTCCTCCAGAAACCAACTGTACTTGGAGATCCAGCTACAGAAGACATCTCCTCGTAGTTTAAGAATATGTGATTTAAAAACCCAAAGTTTGTGAGAGGGGTAAAGTAATGGCACATCTCGAGTCTGGCAATCTATAAATTTCACTTCAAACTGAAAGCTTTAGATTATCAGAGTGAACAGAGAGCATTCTAAATGACAAAAACAAGGATATGAGACCCTTCAAAAATAATGATACACTGGGAACAATAATAAGCTGTGCATCTAGCATGACACTTCACTCTCATATCAGAAGCATTAGTAGCTTCTCGTACTAAAAAGAGCTGAGGTCATCGAGATTTCACAACAGCAGGATGTCTCTAACAGCCATTATTACTTCTCTGAAATATACAATTGACAAAAAAAATTCTTTCGTGTAAGAGAACATGAATCACTTCATGTCTTGCAACTAGAAAAAGAAAATGTAACTACATTTCCGATTATTATCCAAGCCAGGCATAAAGTATGCATGTTTTCCAATATTCAGAATATACATTACTGGACCAAGAACAGATGATAACGGGCTACAAGTAATAGTTCTCACAAGTTTGCAGTCATTGTTGAGAAAGCTCACAGCTTTCGCTATCTGGTGCAATCCCCATGCATAATATTCATCCCTGCCAGAAAAAATACCGCAAGCCACAAATATCAAAATATCGTTCACCAATTGTGTCCAATAAAAAGTTAAAGTATTTAAGACAAAATAATAAAAAAAGGGATTGAATTTCCTGTTCGTCTGCACAGCGTACACTAGCGCCTCCCTGTGTCTATCTATCTCCTCCCACAATAGGGAGCAGATGTGTCATTTCATAGGGAGGGAAGGAAGAGATAAGGAGACGCTAGCATATGATACACAGCCTGGCAGTGTTCTTTCTCCCTAAAAAACATGAAATTTTATAAAACACAACAAGAAGTCAGTCAGAAACCAATCAATTTGGATGACAAAGACAAATTCTGCTAAAATTATTATGAAAATCTACTACACATCACATAATTAAAAATGATCTGGCCGAATTTTTTGCTCATGCAATCTCTCAAGAGGAACCCATCCAATGGTAGTCCAGACCATTCTTTTGTCACTCATGAGTGAGCCCAAGCATTAGTCCAAATTTCAGATTTAAAGCTCCAGTTGCAACTCCTAAAGTTCCGTCACTTCTGAATCCAAGCTTCTGTTTATTTTCATTTCAGTTCTTTTCCTAGTCTCTATAGGTTTATTTCGTGTGTTTCTTTAGGTATATTAGATTCTAGTTGTTAGAATAAATAGGATCTTACAAATTCCATTTTTATAAATAAGGTCCAAAACAGGGTGCAGTGAGTTTATAACAATCTATCCTTACTCTGAGCTTCAATCCCCAATTCCATCTAGATTTCTTCATGAATGGTGCAAATTTTGGTCTCCCCCCCCCCCCCCCCCCACCCCCAAAAAAACCCAAACCCAAACCAAAACCAAAACCAAAACCAATCCCAGTCAAAGTTGAAGTTCAGATTTCAGCCACTCCTCAAAACAATGTTCTGTAATGTTCTTATTTCAATTCTTTCCAAACCCATTTACGTTAATTGGTGTTTTTCTTAGTGTGTTTTCAAGCCCATTTAAGTTTATTAGGTCTGAATTTAAGTTAGAATATGATTTTATAAATTCTTGGCCTATAAGTAAGGTCCAAAACAAGGCACAGAGACTCTACACAAAATCACGAGTCTAGCAATAGTAAAGTTCCAAGAAAGTGGTAGACCAAGGGCTGTTGTGCTAGGTTTGGCATAACAGCTTGTATATAATTGCTGATTGGCATTCCATTTGGTACTCAATTTTGGGGCATTGGTAGGTCCCACAGCCCATATCTACCAATAAAGTTTCAGCCAAATCCAGTTTTTGTACATGGTGAAAAAGAAGGTATTCTTGCTTTCATTACACAAGGATATGAGAGAAAAGACTTGGTGGGAGCCAGCAAGAGCTCTCATACTTCCCTTCATTTATTCTTCTTATTCTATATCTGAACATGGATGATGGCAACAAGCTGATGCCAAGCTCAGAAACTTTTTTTTTTCTTCTTTTCATTTTCCTTTATCGGCAACAGAAAGCAATATTATTAATTGAAAAGAAAAATGAAAGGGCAAATGTTTTATTAATAAAAGAGGAAAGTATAAATACATTTGACTATGGGATACATGGGAGTGGGGACGTGTAATAACCGAAACATCCCTAGATACATTTTTTGCTTTTGAAATTTGGATGGTTCACCCGGGGGTGATGTGATCATTTTCCCCTGGGAATAGAAAATAAGAAGAAGCAGAAACCATATATAACCAAAGCTGTTGAGTCAATGTCACCATATCTAAGGAGACACTAACACAGGAAATGCACACACAAACATAAAAAAAATGGAAAAGTTAAAGGCATCTACTTCCGTAATATTCATATAAAATCTTATATGCCCCTTAGTGTCAATGCCTTGAGTTATTGTTACCATATCTAAAACAAATTCCTAGGTCACTCCCCAGAAAATTGTTACCAACTTCAATGAAGCATAGAAACAATGCCAAGGAGTAGCCAAGCAATGGGGAGTTTTATATACCTCTGTGTACCTTCTAAACCCAATTCCTTTATCTTTTCTGAAAGTGGCACAACAGGCTCAGTTACAATGTAGATGGTAACTTTTGTAGCAGAACCATCAGAAGTTTCAACCTCAGTGCTGTGGAGGAAAGATAAAATATTTGGATGCCTGACCTGAAAAAAAAAAGCATACATGCAGCAACTTAAAACCACAATTAAACAAGGTTTTAAAAATTGTCAGCCTGGCCAAATATGATAAAAGAAGTTGTCAACTAGTACTATGAGTCGTTTTCAAGGTTAAGTGGCAAATGGCTTTGAGCATTCTTTTAAAAGTAGTGTGGCAAACGGCACAGGAAACCTGAACTCGCTGCTTGCCTAGTTGTGACTTTCAGCAAACCACATGGCTAATCTTGTCAATCAATCAGAGATACATCCAATTATTTTCTCCAAAGGGGGAAACAAATGACACTAGTTCTTTTTATTACATAAATATTATCAGGGAAGAGAAAGAAAAGTGAAAAAGAAAGGAGCCCCCTCACCCTCGATAAGGGGAAGAAGAACAGAAAAAGAAAGATAAACAAAGACAACAAACTACATCCTCACAAAGGAATGCAGTCCCAAATAAGTGGTCTAGGCCAGACTAATTTTTGCTTTGCTGAATCATCGGCTACATTGTTGCTGACATTGGCATCCATTGGAATGAAGTAATTGTTTGACAAGGGCAACTATATTGACATAAATTTTAAAGTTTTGGCACTAAAATGAGAAATAAGGGTCTAGGATAGCAAGTGTAGGAACAATATATGATTTGTCTTTGGTAAGGCCAGACGTAGAAGTCAAAGAGAGGGTTCTGAGAGAAGAGATCAAGGATTTCAAGTGCATTTATCAGTTGAGGGTGGGGGAAATAGGTCAGTTGATGAATTGAGCAAGAGTTTATGTAGGGAAGCAAGGTGTTTACACACAGGCAAAATAAAGTGAAGATGAAGAAGACGATCTAGCCAAAACACCTAGAACTAGAAGTATAAGACCTATGCAACACTTGCACAGGTAAGCTATCACATTTCCATGGAAAAATTTTCCATTCTCAAATTTTCATTACCTTTGGTATAAGAATCATATATATATATATATATATTAATATATATATAGTTGATGCAGTGACTTTGGACTGGCTAAATATGGAAGATAGATTATGAAAACCAAAGCCCAAGTAGTCCAACCTAAAAGCCCAAGGCACTTGGCTCAATACTAGACTCATATTTATGTATTATATATATATATATATATATGTATTGGGAGAAAGAACGCTACCCCGTTTGCATTCCCCATGCCCAGACACATGGGTTGGTGGAGGGGGACTCTGAAAAGGCACCCCACCCCCACCTCCACTTCCCCACGTGTCTAGGCATGGGGAACGCAAGCGGGTAGTGCTGTCTTTCCCATATACATTTATATAGTTGATGACTTGAGGCAGTGGTTTTAGATTGGTTAGACATGGACGATAGAGTGTGAAAATCAAAGCCCAAGTCACTGAGCTCAATACCGGGCCCATATAGGGACCAGAAAAGTTAGTTTCTCAATTTGGGTCCTACAAACTTTTTTTTTTTTTTGGATGAATAAAATATTAATTATGAAGAAGGGGGAAGGGGAATATGCAAGGCCCCAATGGGAAAAGAACGGAAAAAATATGGCATTCCAAATCTTATCAAAAGAATGGGAGTTGGAGGTCCATCGTCGAAGATTGTGTTCCATCTAGATGTGATTGATGTGGCGCAAAATGCAAGCTTTTTGGTGGTATCACAAACAGATTTCCAGCATATGTCATGTCAACTCAAATGCATATAATAAAATTTTATTTTTTTTGGATGAATAAAAAATATATTAAAGAAAATGAGCAAGAAGACAGCCAAAAGGCAGGAAACAAGCCAAATTAGCAACAAGCTATAGGCACCACACCATCCTCAAATGAAGCAAAGGAAAGAAAATACACAAACTAACAGGACATATCGCAAATTAAGTTTTCCATTCCTTGGAGCGAAAGTAGCACGGGGCAAATCTTATACGGTGGCTCCATCCAGTATAGATGGTATGACCATCAGATTCTTCTTATGGCATTTCCTATGAATCGTCAACATGTTGAATCAGCTCAGTATCCTTGAATTCCGACTCTTCCACTAGAGTGAGATCAATTGAAGAAGCTACATGCCAATCCGAAAAATGAAGAAATAGAAGACCTTCCTCAGAATCCGTCTCAATATCAGGATTCAAAAATGCTAAAGACTCCGAATGGTCCTCCGAAGAAGCTACTGATAAACTATTAATCTCGGAATTTAAGTTACACTCAGGGACTCTAGAGACAGACTTTTTCTTCTTCTTTTTCTTTTTCTTGTTCTTCTTTTGCTTCATCTTTTTGAAAGAGGATCGAACAAGGGAGGTAGGAATATTATCCACAAAATTCAGCTTAATAGGACTATCTTGTGTACTGTTATCCTCCTCACGTAACAAATCATTTGTATCCCTCTCCTCCTCACGTAACAATCATTTTCATGATTGTTGACTAAATTTTCCACATCAAATGCTAGAGACAAATTATCATCGACCAAAGAGGGGGGGAGAAATGACTCCAATAGTTGTAATAGCTCCAAATTCCTCACAAGCAACCTTATCAAGATTCAAGACCCATCTTATTATCAGAGGCAATTCTGTAATTTTACAAAATAGCTGCTTTAATAGGCATGGGGTCCAAGCTAGTCAGTCATAGGCTAGGTTTAACTTGTTAAAAGTTTCTTTTTTGTATTATTGAGTTTAGAAAGTGGAATTCTACTAGTTTCTACATCTTAGAAGTTATTACTGTAGTTATTTTGAGTTTTAATAAACATTTGTATCCTCCCTATGATTGGAATGAAAGAAGAATCTTGGTTAAAGACTGAGTGTGCATGAACTTCTTCCCCTTCTGCTCCTCACGGTTCACTCCCCACCCTCTGCAAATAACCATCGATTTTTCTACTATTTTTCTCTCCTTTCCTCTTCTCTCTTTCACTCCATCCTCTCTCTCTCTCTCTCTCTCTCTCTCTCTCTCTCTTGACTTCTCTCTCACTGTTGTTCTCTCTCATCCATAAAAAATTTACATTCCTCTTCAATCGATTCTATTTTCTTCTGGTATTTATCTTTCCTTCCAGTTCTCCAGTACAGGCGATTAATCCTGCAGATTTCAGCAATATATATCAACAGAAACAGGTTAGCTCATCTTTATATTTATTTTTCTCACTAATATTTCCCATTCCTTGCCTCTGTTTTTCAGTTACTACCTTTAATTCTCTTACAACTAATCATCTTGGAAACTCTCCAGTTTCCAACTTATTCATGCCCTGTTTCTCACCTCTTCTCACCAATATTTCATATATGAACTTCATACTTAATCCTGCCCTCTAGTTGTGTCTCAACCTGTTCTCTGTTACTGTCTGAATTTCATAACTATCGTTTATCTTTTAAATCTTAATTGTTTCTCTAATTTTTCTGGTTCAAGTTTATAGATATTTTCTTCTCTGTTTTCAATTTCAATCCTATTAATCCTCTGTTTTAAATATTTTCTTAGCCTGTCCAGCAGCTGTTAAGCCCTAAATTCTCAATTGGGAATTAGGGTTTTGGACGCTGCATTAATAGCAGACTTCCTTAACCCCCCAAGTAACAAGTTACTTCTGTCTTAAGTAACCATTTGTACCAGAGGAACTTCCCAAACATCAAACTTAAAATGGTAACAACTCAAACTAAAGCTGGCCGCACATGAAAACAAAAGAAGTCAAACAAAGCTGGACCAAACCCAGCAACTTAAACCATTTAAATTACCAAAAAAATACCCTCGACTCAAGATGCATAAAAACCTCAAAATTGCAACATGAAGGACTGATGCAGATAAGTCACTTCAATGGCTTATTTTATTGGAAATAAGCCTTGAGTTGGGTTATTTAGGTGTTGGGCCTGTGATCCCATGGTTTTCTTTGTTATAGGTCACTTTAATGGGCCTAAAATATGGGTAGAAAATAGGAAAACGGGATTTAATTCATTAGTTTAGTTAGAGTCTTGTTCTAAGTATATTTTCTTTGTTATTTCAGTTTTCTAGTCAGTTTAGGTTTTCCAGTTAGTTAAGGATTGGGTTAGGCCTTTCCCTTTTAGTGTTTGAGTCTGTTTTGAGACTTCTATATAAATTTGTAAGGGGCTACAACATTGTACACGAATTTGATTGAATAAAAGTTTATTTTTGTTGTCTACAATTTATTCCCTAAGAAAGGATGATCATCAGCTATCGGTGAGAAACCCAGGCTGAGATAGCCATTCCCCTCATTCTCTATTTTCTATTTTATTCATCTTATCTGTCCCTGAATTTGATTCTTATTGAATGTACTAAATATCCTACTGGGATTTGATCAATGGTGATTCGATCTTACATCAAGTAACAATACTTTGCTACTGGTTTTACTTGCTCCTCCTTGGGTTTGGGTTACTATACTGCATTCTAAAGTACATGTGTGTTTGTATCATACACGACTGAAGCAGAAACTCATTGTCCCTCTGCTTTATTAATAGGGTCACCATTACTTTTGATGAAAAAAGAACAGCCCAAATGGCATGCACAGCTTATTGAAGCTACAAAGAGAAAACAATTTAACGATTAATGCCCAAGGAAAAATATAGGGAAATTTTCTTGTACCACCCCTAAAAATCTCCATAATTTGGGGTGACCCCCCAAAAATGAAAATAATATCCACCGCACCCCTAATTTGTAACACCGTTAACTGAAGGCGGGAAATGACTATTTTACCCTTCTACTTAAATCCCAAGTTCCCAACCGCATGAGTTCTACTCCCGTAGCTAACTAAGCCAAACCTTTTTGTTTAAGCCGTCCTTTTCTATCTGTGCCAGGAATCTGTTACACACCATATCAGAAAACATCTTAGACAAGATAGCAATGGCAACAACTTTAGGTCAAGCTCGGTAGAGTTCTCCCTGCGAACAGAAAAAACGCATATGGGATAAAGCTTATGCGGATCGAAGTCATAATGGGAGAAATTTCATCAAAGTTCCTTCGAAAAAATCGTTAAAACGTTGTCAGAAGGTTTTTGCATCAGATTCTATTAGAGAAGATAAGAAGAACGCTCATGTGCTCGAGTTCCAGAAGAGTTTCGAAGATTCTATTGTTTCCAAGGATTCACAATCACTTCCAAGTAAACAAATGATTCGCAATCTCCAGAGGATCGTGGTGGAGGAAGATCGATCCTTCTATCAATGTAAGAAGAGCATTTTGTTTCCACCCAACCTTCAAAATCGTACTAGCCATGACCAAGGTTTAAAGTATCAGTCCGTATCGTATCGGTAAGGGCCGAAACAGATGTATCGGTCTGTATCGTACAGTATCGGTCACTATGTATCCGTATCGGCCCTTATCAATACGATATAGACCGATACGATACATGAAATTTTTAGAACCCTTTTGTATCGATACGTATCTTACGATACACACCGATCATAGTTAGTAAGTTCGGGGACAACAATAATACAGGAACAGATACGTACGGCAATTAAATGGATCATACGGTAATAATACGTTTCAAAAAATCTGGTACAATAAAACACGTACGGCAATGATTCGGTACATGTTTAATACGGTTGCTCTGTAAAAATCCGGGAGCAAAAATCCAAGAATAAAAATGATGGTTTGAAACTAAATTCTAATCTACCATGCTTTTATAGACACTAAAATCCAATCTGATTTTCCAATTTGAAATCATTTCCCATTATTTTGAATTTTCACATTTAACATTAATTAAATTTAACCCCTAAAAAAGGTATGGTAGAAAGAACTAAGAGGAGAATCAAACCTCATCTTGTCTCGTAACTTTTACATGTTCTCTTTTTCTTAGTATGAAAACAAGGTTCAAGAAGATGGAGAACAAGTGTTTGCAATCGTTCATCCCAGAGATGCGCTTGGATTTTCTTGAAATTTCCATGGGGGTACAATCTAAGACCGGTCACGGATCAATTTTAAGGCTCAAGCACCTCCTCCCTTCAACTCCTTTGATTTCTCAGATGCAGTATTGCAAGAACAGAGGGAGGAGAACACCTGTGTCATTTCCCTCTTTCTAATTCTTCATATTGTCCAACTGCAACTATGTTTGTAAATAATTTTCAGTCCAATTCAAATGGCGATTGTATGCTAAATTTCTTAGAAAGGTTTTCATTTCAACCGCTTTCAGAGAATCCCACCCTTGGCCATCTTTGTCCATGTGAGTCATCTCTTTTGAATCTTTCTTGCTTCTCGTTAAAAATTATTTGCATATCCAATCACCCTCGATTGGATTTTCAACTACCAATGGGAAAAGAATCGGAGAAGAGGAAGGGTTGATTGGGTTTTCAGCAATCAATGGGAAGAGAAATGGAGAAGAGAATGAGAGTAAGGGGTATTGATGTCTTACCTATCGCCCTCGATCACTGACCGCCGAGAATGGAGATGGAGAAGAGGTCACTGGGGCAAGGGTTCCTCCTTTTTTTGGTTTACTTAGATGAGGGAAGAAGAAGGGTTATAGTTTCGATTGATTAGGGTTCCTGATAAAAGATAAGGGTCAAGAATCGGGATTTGGCGCATTTGGGTTAATCTCTTTTTTTTTTTTTTTTTAACCCAAAAGTTTTATTGAGTATGTAACGCCGTATTATACTAGTATTATTCGTGTATAATACAGTTATCTTTAAAATCCGCGTATTAATCCGTTTTTTTGGATTGATATGCCAAATTATGAACTTTTCAATTAAACGTTTGGATATGCGTATTATACATGTATAATACGCGTATTTTATTATGGCACCAATACACCACCGATAAGTACCGATACTCTATGAAAAATTCAAAATCGAAGTAAAATGTACGTTTCGGTATGTATCAGTACGTATCAGTATGTATCGGTACATATCGGTTTGTATCGATATGTATCGGTACATATCGGTTTGTATCGATATGTATCGACCGATACACATCGATACGGGTCATAAAATGGCCAAAATGGGTAATTTTTCAGAAAAACACAATTTTTTTAGGTGTTTTTGTTCCAAAGTTGTTGCCAGCCATTTTTTTCTCTAACTAAAGTGGAAATCAAGGTTGGGAACAAGGATTTTATATTTATGGGACAGCTACAAACTTTGGATTCTTAGTACGATACTCTCAATTTACTGTTTATGCATAATACATGTTATATATAGCTTTTTTTAACTATTTTTGTATGCAAAAATGTATAAAAAAGTGTTTTCTATCAATTTATGTGCGTCTCTTTAGCGTATCTCCAATACGATACGATACCCTCCGATACGTATCTTAATTTTGGTCGACCGATACCGATACTTTAATCCTTGGCCATGACCCATGACTCTTCTTCCAGAGCAGAGACGCCTGATCATCCTAGCAATGACGCCCAAGATGGTGATCACAGCCAGGGCAGCATCAACAAGGCCTATTGATCCATGGCTCGAGTGGGTGCTAATGTAACTCTCCTGATTTGTAGTCATTGATGGCGTTTGTTGCTGCTGGGGTCCTATTGGCATTGACATTTTCACTAAAAACTAACCCAGAAAACCAAAGTAGTATTTCTTCTGCTACTTGAGTTGGAAGAGTTTTGGAGCTTTCATCTAAGAAAACATTGGAGAAGGTTTAGTGGATTGACGGTGCAAGAGGGAGGGAGAAGAACTAAACGAGAAAGTTGAGATTTTTGTACTTGGTTCTTCAAGAAAAACCAAAAGAGGAGGCAAGAGGGAAACTGGTTTTGAGGTTCTGCAAATTGGAAAATTTAAACTCGCAGTGAGTTACCACCGAAAACCCAGTTAAGATTTCCCTTAAGCTTAGGTAGTAAAGAGAGAGAGAGCAGGGAGGTTTAAAGGAATAAAAAACTTAAGTCTTTGATGAAGTTCTGCAAGTGGGAAAAACTAGATAAGACTGTAGATGATGCTTATAATCCACTCCAAAACCATAAATTCTGATTCTTTTGCATTCCCCCCTTCTTGACTGTAGAGTTAAAACTTCAAACTTCGAACATGGATGGATGAGACAAACGAGATTACGGAAAGGGTTTGGGTTTTCAGCTGTAAAAAGTTGCTCTTTCTGAAAAGCTATGATTACCCACCTCAATATTAGAGAGAGAGAGAGAGAGAGAGAGAGAGAGAAGGTAATGAAAAACTAAAATATTTGGTTATGTTGGATTCGGGGAGTTCAAAGTGCGTTCAGTGAATCAGCAGCTGAAAAGGCATACCCGAGCTACTTACTTCTTCCTCTTCCTTTTTTTCTTCGCAGGTAATCGGAGCAGAGCAATGGTAGTCGGAGCAGATTTCTAGTCAGAGCAGAGCAAAGGTTAAGGGTTGTCGAAGCAGATTTCACTTACTCTACTTTACTAATCAAGGTCAAGAACATAATGGTAAGTTTACATACCCATAAGGGTAGTTTGGCCATTTAAATAATATGAGATTAATGACACCATCACTTAATGACCTAATTCTAACGGAATGGATTTTTTAGAAATTTTCTAATGAAAGTGAGGGATATACGAGCTCTTATTTTCATTTTTGGGGGTCATCCCAAATTATGGAGATTTTTAGGGGTAGTACAGGAAAATTTCCCAAAAATATATTATGTTGCATTATTGATCACAATTTTTATTTGGGGGGGGGTGAATAAAAGATTCAGTACCAAAATAAGAGAAATATGGAGACTCGCCAAGAAAGGGGGAAAAGAGGGGGGAAAGAGAACAAGCAATACAACTTACAAGGCCCTGCTTTCACAGCCACCGAGGGAGGAGAGATGTGCCTGTAAAAAGGAGGGTAAAAGACCCCAAGAATCAATAATCAGCCTATTTCAAGGGGTGTCAGCACATTGGTAAGGGGCAACGGCAAGCTTGGTTCTGATATTAAAGATAATGGAGTCTCAAATCTAGGAGGGGACGAAGGCAAGCTTAGTTTTGATATTAAAGATAATGAGGTCTCAAATCTGCTAGAAGGTTCTCGACTTCTAGATTCATCCTATGAGGTTACACTCCAACCAAATGTAATAGAAGGCAGCTTCGAAAGCCAAGCACGTCCCAACAACATTTCTTGGCAAAGGATATGTCCACCTAGATCCAATCTCTCTCAAAGGGCAAAATTCTTCTTCTTCAATGGTAGCATTTAGCCCAAAGGCCTTTCCAAATCGAGGAAGAGAAGGGGCAATTGAAAAAGAGGTGTTCCACATATTCTAGGGCATTCCAACAAGGGCAACATAGAGGAAGGACTAGAATCTATCTTTGGAGAAGGAAAGATTGCATAGGAAGGCATCGACAAAAAACCCTTCAAACGGTGAAGTTGTAATGGGGGATATGTCTCTTGAACCACACCAGATTGCACTAGAATTTTACAAATTCGCGAGCCCTAATGAGATCTCAAGTTGTCTAGGCACTAAAAAGACTCATCAAGAAAGCAAACCAAATGACAATGTCACCTGTACCACTAGACCTTCAGGGAATGCTCGGAAGAACATTCCAAATGGTAGTCAAGGAGGAAAAGGGGGGTGGGACCTGGAAGGCCAACCATCAATTTGATATCATGTCCATCCCACCATATCCGAAGCAATATATAACTTTGTCGCCAATCGAGTTAAGAACTTTAATGCGGATTCATCACCAAAATGGGTTTGTTTTCTTAGGAATAAGCCTAAGGTTGGATTGTATGCATGTTAGGCCTTTGGTCCAAGGGTTTTTTAATGTAATAAGCCACTTTAATGGGCCTAAACCATGGGTGATAAGTATTCATCCGGGATAGTTACTACGGTTAGATGTTTTGGTCTAATAATGGTTTAGTTCATTAATTGAACCAACCATGGCGTCAATAAGTGTTTCGAAGTTACTTTTATCTTTTTTTACCTTTTTAAAAGGGAGAGAATCAACTCATTTTTGTAAGTGATGATGGGTGAGGACTTTCCACCTTTGGTAGTTGGTGGATGAAGACTTTCTCATTCCAACTTTAAGAGCTGAGGATTTTTTCATCTTTGATAGCTGGTAGGTGAAGACTTTCCTATTCCAACTTGAATAGGAGAAGACTTTTCCAACTTTGGTATTTGGAAGGTGAGGACTTTCCTACCACAACTTTAATAGATGAAAATTTTCTCTCTTATTAGGTGAAAGTCAAATAAATGTCCTTGTAATGTTTTGTTGCCTTGGTCTTATAAATAAGGATCAATTGTAAACATTCAAAGAACAATTCAAAATTTGAAAACAAAGTTTGCTTATACAAATCTCTTCTTGTGTTTGATCAAGAAATCTATAGTGTTTGATCAAGGTAGGTTGGTGTTTGATCCAGTCGATCCACCTTGCGATGTGAAGCCTGGGTGTTATTTTATTGTCTATTGTTCTATCATTTTCATCTTTCAACAATTTTCAACAAGATCTTATTCTCTCCAAATCTAGATTCTCTGAGAAAAGATCCTACGTTGGTACTGTTTTAAGCTTCCTCATTTACAGAATTACATCACAAGCCTGTCCATTTTCTTTGGTCTTCCGTCATAGAACAAAACAGACAATTCTAAGGCCCTCTTCACACAAGTAGTTGAGCAGGAGGCCTGGAAGGGCGATCCAGATGGAGATGGAGCTCAGATTGATGCACTGCAGTTGCAGGTACCGGTCCCATTGCCGGAGGAAAATGGGTTTCTGGCCAACCTGCTAAGGGCCTCCTTCAAGAACCCAGATCTTATCCTCTTCCACAGAGAATTTGCAAACAAAAAACCCATTGTCTAATAGGCAAGTACCCATTGAATAAGAGGATTCAATTATTAGTGACAAAATATTCCAATATACTAACCATATGGAGCTTACCGTGCGAAGACGCTTCACGCCATTGCGACCGGCTGCTAAATGTCCATCCTGGGAACTACTTCCCGAGAGAGAAAATATCGAAACCGGAGAACCATCATCCTGACAAATACACAGACCATTAGAAGTCAATCAACTGGCATTAAAATAGCACCAGTAATTTGTTTTTGAGTATCATGATTTAATACACAATTCATAATTAAACAGTGCAGTTGGATCAACAACTAACAATGATAACATACAAGAATACACAAAACAAGTTGCACCAACTACTGAGGCTTTGGGAGATCAAAACATAGAGCCAGTGAATGTAAGGGGAAACGATAATAAGGATTGAAGCATAAGCATCCAAGAAGCTTAAGCATATGGCTTTGTTATACTCCAAAGTCTAAGGAATCTGATTATTTAAGAAGGGAGCCAATTGTGATTTTTATTCTTTCAAATGTAGAGTTGTATCAGGTCATTTGGTGGTCAGTTATATAATTTGGGGGGGTCATCATTTTGCCAACTGGACAAGTCACTAGGTGGCAGGAAAGTCATTAAATGCAACCTGATTCTATTTGATTAAACTCGCTTGATGTCAAAATGTTTTTTAGAGGTCAATTTCTCTTCTAATCTGTTGTTGAATTAAAAGAAGAGTCAGTTTCGTTGATTTAGGAATTATGTTTAAAAAAAAAATTTACTGGAGCTACAGAGATCTAGTAGTAGGTTTTCAAATACTACTGTTTTGCTAACCTATCACCTTTTGAATTAAGAACTAATTTTTCTTGGGAGAATCAGATCACTTATCTTAAATTTGCATTGATCGAATGTCATTATTATGATTCAGTTTTATATCTAAATGTGGTGTGGGTTCCTCTTGATCAAGTTATGTAATTTCTTCCATCCCAACCCACACCTTGCTATCAGCATTAGACACCACATTCAAAATTCTCTTTCCCCCTTCAATCCTTTTCTATACCAACCCTAATTTTCATTGAAATTCATATTTGACCCCATATTCGCAAGATTAAGGTCAATAAATCTGACATGCAAAACTTCTCTCCATAGTTCTAACCTTGCATTAGCTCATTACTTAGTCTTGTCTATTCAATAACATATTTTGGTTTTTAATATGTTATTATTAATACATGTGTTGCTGTTCCAGGGTGAGCAAACTGGAGTTCTAGAGACCTTTGGGGTCAATGAAACAAGGACTAGCTACACATGGATGAGCTAAAAAACCAGCTATAAGCAAATGGAGGTTGAATGTGGCCTCAGGATTTTCAATTTAGTACCTAATTATTTCATTTCACTCTTCTAGTTCTAGCAACACAGGTATTGAAGAAGCCAAATGTGGACCAGTGGAAGTTTCGAGAAATTTTGTCAAATGCCACCCAATGTGTCGGCACAAAAGCCGTACCCAAGCTTCCTACAGAACGGACAAAAAAATCATCCTGCCCACAAGGTAAAAGCGTCACCAAGTCCACCAAATATTTGGGGAGATTGGTTTCTAAGCTTTTTTGGGTAAAATAAGAATCATATAGCTTATAGGTTTTGAAAGCCTAAATACACACCGAAACTTCCAATTAAGCTAACAAAAAAGGCTGCCCGCCACTAAAAGCATCACCAAATCCAACAGATCTTAAAATAGAACGGTTCCTGAGATTGTTTAGGAAGAACAATAAGCCTACAGCTTATAAGATTACTTAGGCTATAATGTGATGCAATTAAAACTTTTTTTCATAATCACAGTTCTCAATTTGTCGTGTCACCGTGAATTGTAGAATCAAAACCTTGACGAATCTCCAAGAAAATCAATAAATTCCAACAAACGATAATATATTTATAAATTATGCGGAAACCTCAGAACCAGACGAAACGCAATGATAACTACACAATTTGTCGGTTACAGGCGATCTCAAGTACGCCTTCCAATCACTAGTAAACCAAAAGCCGAAATTGAAACACGATATATGAGCTGAGATTGAAGAACATGAGAAGTGATTCGAAAAATCAGTTTTTCTTACCTTAGAGGTTCCATGATAGTGAGTCCAGGAGCCCCAAGCAGATGAATATGGCTCTCCGATGTTGTAAGGTAGATCTTTCGGTCCCGTTCCAGATCCGGCGACGACGCCTTTTAAGAATTTAAACATTTTCTTTCCTTCGAACGATCACAGGAACTCACGACGAGATCTACAGAGGAAGAGGAGGGTAAGATCCTTATTCGATCTGTGAACACTCAGCGATGTGGAATAAAGGAATGAATTGCTTCGTAAGTTCAGAATTGGAACGAAATAATTGGATTGCTTTGGCGTTTCGCGAACTATGGTTTTATTGTGGTCTTTAGGTTTTCAACGGTGTTGATTTTCTCTTACTTTTTAATTGATTGGATTTTTATTTTTTATTTTTTATTTTTTTTTAAAAGGAGAAAAACTCTCTTTTTCTTTTTTTGCTTTGCCCAAAAAAAAAAATTTGTTTTTGTGAAATTTTGCTGTATAACCTTACAAGCCAATTTTACAATCTTCCACAAGATAGAAGTATTATCAAGGTCTATGAAGTTTGTCCATAAAGGGGAAGAAAGCCACTCAGCTATACTTTATTTGTGATATAACTTGTAAAACGGTAAGTGGTAATAGAGAATAAGAAAAATATCAAGGTGATGTAAATATTCTTGATACATAATACTAACTTTTTTCTTTATCAAAAAAAAAAAAAGTTACAAGTCAAATTCTTCAAACAAAATCATTTCAGATGGAGGAGAGAAGCAAAAATTGGCTACCTCGATAGAGGTATACTGATCTAAATATCAAGGACAATAGGGTTCGATCTCACTGTCACCACAAGACTAAATTAGTGTCCATGTTATCTTTGACCGTGTGATAAGTTTTTGGCCAAAAAGTAGGACATGATGTGGCATTCACCCATTGTGGTTAAGAACTAGAAAATTAAAGAAGAGATTACATACAAGGCGATCCATACACTAGAGTTTAGCTTCAAAACTAGACAGGTAATTTTGAAGGATTGAGTTCATTGTCAAGCTATGAATCGTACGCTAGTGCCTCTCTCTCTCTCTCTCTCTCTCTCTCTCTCTCTCTCAATAGGGGCAAATATATCATTTTATTTGAGAAAAGACATAAACAAACACAAATAAATACTAGCATACACTACGAAACATGGCAGCGTTCTGTCTCTACCTTCAATCTACCTCCTTTGTATACTCCAACAATGAGGATAATTACATAAGCTTTTTAATAATATGAAAATATGCTCATCACTTGATCTATGATACAGGCTTTAAGCTCATTCTCTTTGATAATTCATTAATTATCATTGTAGATAAAGGCTTTGTAAACGTTTCTGTGGGGAGGTGTTTCACCTTCTCTGATTTTGCTTAATAAAGTGTTTGTTTCTGATAAAAAAAAAAAAAAGGCTTTGTAAACATATCAGAAAGGCTGCTTTATGGTTTTATGAAGTTAATAACTATTGTTCATTCACTTATATATTGTCTTACGAGATTGTGTCATAAGCGCATATGTCTTATCTTTCCATTGTATGCTTTGCTTTTGGTTTTAGCAATTGCAACCTAATTATCATAATGAATACATATAGAAGGAAATGGTTTTTTTCCATAATGGTATACCTATGATCAAGTTCCTTGGCCATTCAATTTCAATTCCTTATTTTTTTCAAAGCAATGAATTATGCTTCAATAGTGGATCATGTCCCACAGGATTGTTTTATTATTGATTTTCAAGAAATTGTTGCACCTCCTAAAATGAATACAAATCCACTTGTTGCTAATGATTTATTTGTATCTAATATCCAATTGGCATCACAATAGTCTTCCAAAACAGCTAGATTTCCATTATAATGTATATCATAACTCATTGTCCCCTTTAAGTATCTTAATATACGTTCAATTGTTTGCCAGTGTTATTTACTTGGGTTATGAGTATATTGAGTCAACTTTTCAACTGCTAAGGCTATATCAGGTCTAATATAGTTCATTAGATATGAGAGTAAACCAATGATTTTGGAGTATTTATTTTGTAAAACTGGTTCACCCAAATTCTTTTGTAAATGACATCCAATTTTCAAAGATGTTTTAATAGGTGTTATTTCAAAATCACTTTTTTTTTTTATAAGTAGACTTTCTACATAGTGGGCCTAAGATAAAATTATCTCATTATTCTTTTTTATGATTTTTATACCAAGAATCACATCTGCCTCGCCCATGTCTTTAGTATTAAAATTAGACATCAAGAGTTTTTTTAATCTGTTTTACAATGTCTAAATTTGTCCATAAAATTAACATATCATCTACATATAGAATTATAAACACACCTTTATCTAGATGAAATTTACTGTATAAGAATCTATCAACTTCATTTACATGAGACCCATTTGAGATAAGTACATTATCAAGCTTTTTATGCCATTGTTTTGGGGTTTGCTTCAGTCCATATAAAGACTTCATCAGTTTACAAACTTTTTGTTCCTGTCCTGATACATACATCATTCTGGTTGTTTGATATAAATTTCTTCCTCTGAATCTTCATTTAGGAAAGTAGTTTTTACATCCATTTAATGTATAACTAAATTATATATGAAAACCACAACTACCATAGTTCTTATAGTTGTTATTTTAGCCACATGAGCAAAAGTATCAAAATAGTCATAATTTTTCTTTTGTTTAACACATTTGACTACATGTCTAGCTTTATATTTGTCAAGAGTTCCATCGGGTTTTAATTTATTTTGAAATATCCACTTAGTATTTAACACTTTAGAATGTTGTGGTAAATCAACCAATTCCCAAGTATGATTTGCTATTATTGAATCTAGTTTACTCTTGATTGCTTCTTTTCAGAAAATAGTATCTAGGGATATAACGACTTCTTTATATGATAAATGATCTTTGTCAATAATATAGCCAAGCTAATCATCTCATAGATATTTAGCCTTCTTTTGTCTTTTACTTCTTCCTAATTGATTTTCAGTAAAATTTCGAGGTAAAATACTATCATCATTTGATATTCCACTATTCAAATCAAAATTATTAGAACCAACTTGATTATCAATTAAAGTAGATTTAAAGGGAAAAATATTCTCAAAAAATTATGCATCTCTGGATTCTATGATATCATATTCTTCTAACACACCTTTTACTGTTTTAATAACTAAAAACCGGTATGCAAAACTATGTACAACATAGCCAATAAAAATACAATCAATTGTTTTAGGCCCTAATTTTCTCTTTTTAGGTTATGGTATTGCAATATTTGCCAAACAACCCCATATCCTTAAATATTTGAGATTTGATTTTCTCTTAAACCATAACTTATATGATAATAAACCAGTATTTTTATAAGGTATTCTATTTGAAATATAACAAGCAGTTTGAATGGCTTCTCCCCAAATGTCATAAGGTAACCCTGGATTTATTAGTAAAAAGTTCATAATTTCATTTAGAGTTTTGTTTTTCCTTTCAGCCACTCCATTAGATTATGGTTGATAAGGGATTGTAGTTTCATGTATTATTATACCATTTTCTTTACAAAATTTGGTGAGACTATAATATTTAGAACTAAGTTTTTTTATTTTTATTCCTAACTGATTTCCCACCTCAGTTTTAAAGATTATAAAAGCATTTCCTGCTTCATCTTTAGTTTGAAGTAATTAAATTATAGTAAAGCTGGAATAATCATCAATGAAGGTTACTACATATTTCTTACCACCTCTAGATTCAGTAGATCTAAAGTCACATAAGTCACTATGTATTAAATCAAGACGTTCACTATGTCTTTCAACTGATCTATGAGGTTTTTTAGTGAACTTTGCTTCAACAAAAATAGGACATTTGTGTAAAGGTTTTTGAAAATTGGAATTAACTAAATGAATTTTAGACATTTTTGAAATGTAAGCAAAATTGCAATGACCTAATCTATCATGCCATGTATTATAAGAGTCAAAAAAATAAACCGAAGAACTATTAGGATTTTCATTCATAATTTCAAAAATACTGATTACAAAGAGACCCTAATTGAGGTAAACTTTTCCAATAAAAACATCATTATTAAGAATAACAACTTTGTTAGAATCAAATGGCATCTTCATTTTTGTGTTGATAAGAAGTGGACTAGAAACTAAGTTGCGGCGAAATTCTGGATCATGGAGCACATTGTTCAGGATGAGTTTCTTCTCTGGAGTGAGCCTTAAGTTTATGAGTTGCCCATATAGACTTTATGTAATACCCTACTTCTTAAACCCGGTCTGATTACACGGTTGACCCAGTTTAACCATGCAGGACCCAAACCGGAGAGAATTAGAGCGGGTTCCTTATGGACTATGATGGCAAGGGTGACCTTAAACACCGGCTGGCCCGACAAGTCCGAGCCAGTGCCAAAAGAGATGGGAATACCCAAGCCGTGCATATGCACCTATCATAAGGCCATGTACGGATAAAGCAGGTATGTAGCCGTATATTAAAGTACATACGTATATTACATCGTATACCAAGAGTGAGGTTCGCGATGAGGGCCGAATTCTGTCAAAATCCTAAGTTTTGGCCCTCAGGTGGGCGCATCCACCCACCTGAGTGACCCACCCATGTGAATTACTTAGTTATTTAAGAAGTATATATAGCATTTATGCATTTCTTTTCTTTTCTCATTTATGACACTCGTACGTTGGTGAGAAGAGTAGAGAGGAGAGAGAAAAGAAAAGGGAAGAAGAAAAGAAGAGAAGGAAGAGGAAGAAGAGATGGATTTCAGCGGCGCCGAGGCTTGATCTTCCCATTCCGACGCCGGAAGAGTGATCTCCAACACTAGATCTACGTTTAGAGGTGAGCAAAGGTTGGGTTCCTTAAATTTTCACCATACCCAAGTAAAACCCTTGATTTAGGTAAGGATTCTCGAGATCTTGTAAATCCCCTTTGAAATGATGAATCTAAGGTTTAATAGATGATTTATGTGTTGATCTTGAAGGATTTGAAGAAGCATTTACAAGGTTGGAGAAGCATTGTTGATTTGAAGTGATTTTAAGGTTTTAAAGGTGTTCTTGAGCAAAGAAGGTAAGATGGCTTCCCATCCCTTAAATCTAACCTAGATCTAGGTTAGAACCATCCGATAAGACCTTGAATGTGTGAAGAATGGGTTTGGAAAAGCCCCATTTGAATCCCCAAAGATCGGGAGAAGTTGGGATGAAACAGCAGGTTTCCTACCAAGATCGGTGGGCCATCTGGCCCGCCTGTGGGCACCCGCCTGAGAGGGCAGGGCCCTCGGGACCAACTAGCGGGCCAGACCGACGGGCCAACCGATGGGCCACCCTGCTCGCCGGTCTTAGCAGACCCTCTAGCCCAATCGACGGGCCAACCGGTGGGCCAACCTACCCGTCGGTCCAAACCGGTGGGTCAGACAGGTGGGCTGTCTGACCCACCTAAGAGGCTCCGAATGTGATTTTTACATCCGATTGGACCTAAATCGGACATGTGACCTCCTTTTAGGATTCTAAACATGATCGTATCATTGGATCGTGTTAATCTTGATTCTAAAATGATGAAATACTAACCCCACTCACTCCTGATAGGTTCACCAAATCTCACGCTTCTGGCATCGGATCTCACCCGTACCGAACGGGAGTCCTTGTACACTACAGGTAAGTGGGGATAGGACGTTTGGACTTGTTTCAAGGCATTGTTTGGCATTCATTTAATTGCATCTAGTCTAGTCATGCCATCATGAAAATGCTATATAGTTTAGTCATTCTCACATGGTTATGCATGGGTGTTGTGTCTATTTTCTAAATGCCAAGTGATAATATGTTTCTGTGATGAATGTTGACATCATTGTGCATGATGCATTAATAGATTAGATGCCATAGTCGGCTCGGAAACGAGTGCATTGGTGGCCCGTGGTATGGGACACGGTGGTACTATGCAATCGTATTATTGTCATATAGGAACATGCGGTTTAGGATTATCACCTTCCCGTGCTACGACCCTTCCTAACAGGGGTTAAGGTGTTGGGTTACCATTTGGGGGGAAGCAGTGGTCGCGGTTGTCAGGTCACTGTGGCGGTTAGACATTACGCCCGGCTGGTCATTAGGACAGTCGGCAACCCCGGTGGTATATTCAAGAGGGCCAATCGTACTGCTTTTAAATTGCTGGAGTCAGCACCTTTAATTTTCAGTCATTTACTTTATGTTGAGAGCTAGTGGTTGGCATGTTTTTATTTTTTCGAGTACTCACGGTGGGCCTTCTCCAACAACCCTATGGGCGTATCGCGGGATGGAGTTCGCGGCTCATACCCGGAGCATACGCGCACTGTGGTTGTAGTAGCACTAAACCAAAGACTTAGTAATGTTGCTTAGGTAGATGTGATTTAAAATGTATTGCATAGCATGTAGTGCATATGGTTGTGATTTGTTGTGTGGACTGCTGTGTGGTCCATCTTTCCACTTACTGAGCTAGTGAGCTCATCCCACGTGTGCACCTCTTTTAGATGATTTTGCAGGTCATCAACTAGATGAGCACGAGGCGGGTCCCATGGTTGAGTTCCCTGAAGAGGACTGGTGGGCCCCTGAGGAGTTAGAGCACGACACTGATTGCTCGTGTAAGAGTTGTGCTGTGGGACCGCAGTTCTGATGCCGAGCTGAGGTCCACTTTTGATGCCAAGCTGAGCTCTACCTTGTGATGCCGAGCTGGGCTCAACCTTTGATACCGAGCTGAGCTCTAGGCTTTGATACCGAGCCAAGCTGTATACTCTGATTTTTGATGATTTCCTTTATGTACTTGATATGTGAATTGTACTCTTATTGTGTAAATATCACGCCTTCGGGCCCACATGTAATTAACTATTGTATCACAATTCGGGTATCAAGTATTATGGGAATATTCACAGGTAAACCAAGTCTTCCGCTGAACTAATAAAATATTTCTTAGTTGTGTGTATGCTGTGGTGGAATACTATATCAGATGATCTTGGCAGGTTTGGGTTAACCGGTGTTAACCCGGTCACTGGCCCGATTCTGTGTGAACGGGGTGTGACACTTTAACTCTAGTATTGATAGTAAAATACTTAGTAAAAGAACTACGGACTCCACAAATATGCCTGGTAGCACCAGTATCAATGACCTAGTTCGTTGGTTTTTCTACCAAATTAACTTCAGTAATCATGGCTGAAAAAATATCTTCTTCAATCAGGTTTGCCTTCACCTTTTGATATTCAAAAAACTCCTTGTTCCGACAATCCTTCTTGGAATGTCCCGGTTTGCTATAAGCAAAACAAATAATCTTTGGTTTTGGTTTTCTGAAGTTTTTGTCCTTCTTCACTCAAAGTGTCATCTTGAATGAACCTTGGTTTTTTAGTCCCAACAAGATTAGCCTTGAGTCTTTTATATCCAAGGGGTTTTTTCCCTTTATCTTTAGCCAACATTAGTTACCCCATGAGTGATTTGAGATGCAGTGAAACTAATATTTAGCAGTATCCCACTGGCAGTAAGACCATAAGTTGATCCATCCTTATTAGTGACCTCAATGGGTATTTCGTTGCCAACTATATCTAACACATAAAAAAACTTTAACACCTTAAGAAACGAAATGTTCCAAATGTTCCTGGATTGTTGTAAAATAATAGTTAAATGGGCAGTGTTAGGCTTATTTGAAATGAAACGTAAATGGTGTACAGACCTTGTGATGTAGTCCACATATATTATAGAAATCAGGTACAGTAGTTGATGTAGTAGAAGATTCTATATGTAGGTACAGTAGGGTGAAATCGTATATAGATACTCTTCTTAAGGTGCTAAAGAACCCCTAATTTATGCATACAGAGTTAACCCGCTCTTTTACCTCCAAGATAAAATTTCCCCCTAATCACAAAGGTTGCACTCCTAAGTGTGATTAAGAAAAGGAATACGTAAGCTATACTAAGAACTCAAAGAGAGTGAGGAGAGAAGAATAAATGGAACTAGGATACAGTACAGAGACGTATTTAGTATGACAGTGCACAAGAGAGACATTGTGACCCACGAATAACACTTTGGATTTTGTTGTATTTTCTTGCCTGTAGGCACTGGGTATTTTTGGTTCCAAATTTTCAAATTGAGGAGCCAAAAACATTTGACTAAAAAATAAGGGAAAGGGAGGACCCACGCCCACACCCAAACCCGACCACGGTCTGGTTCAGCTCGATGTGTGCATGCGTGATTGAAGAAGCACCCTGACAACCCCCCCACATGAGAGAATGGAGAGACTTCTCCCTAAGGAACCTATGTCTTTTAAATAATAATTCTTATATATATACCCAAAGAAACATTTACAAGTTTCTAATGTGGGACTAAACTTTAGCTCACAAGCTTCACTAGTAACAAAGATCTTGAACAAAAGAAGAGACTAGTTAATTGTTTTGAAACTCAAAACTTCAACAATTGTTGTAAAAATAGAACAATGATATTAAAGACAATTTAGCTTTGATCAATAAACTACCATGAACTCAGTCCACTACAACCATTAAAGTGGAAAACATTATGAGAAAATAGTAGGTTTGTGCAAAATTGTAAACATCCTTTTTGTTTTTTAGGTAAAAATTGTAAACGTCTTATATGGTGCAATCCAAGTAATGCGAATCAGCTTTCAAGATAAGGTAATCTTGACGCACCCTTTTAAAAACGGGTAATTTACAATGCCATCCTTGGAGAATGCCACTATTATAAGAACACCCTCTTTGTTTTATTAAATTAGACTCAGACCCCTTACTGTGAGTCACGGTTAAGTGAATAATTAAAATGACTATTGTACCCTTTTGACTGAAACACATGTCCAATAGTTTTCACACTTTCACTTTAAAATGATTGTCTCTCAAAGAACAACAAGAGCAAATCCTCTCTATCTATCCTCAATTGAATCCAAACTACTAGCAGTTCGCTTTAGCAACCCCAATCTTGTCAGGATCCACTGTTGTCGTTCCATCCTCGTTAATATATATATATATATATATATATAGGCTAAAAATCCCTCCTTAATGATGCTTATAAATTAATGATGTATACAAATTAATTTCACTCAACCAATCAAATAAAGAAGTTTACAACTAACCAGACACTTCTCTTAGTATTCCCTGTAACATACACCAATGGTACTACTATTACCCACTCATGCATGCTTATTTAAATTTCTCTTCCCGAAGAAGACATCTGATGAGGCTGTGGTAAACATCAATTGCATGAAGAGAGGAAGTTCCACCAAAGCATATATAGTGACTGGGATAATTGCTACAAAGACAATTGGCAAGGAGATCCATAGAACTTCGTAGCGAAGCATGACTAAGATAACTGTCACAAAGGCTATCATCATCCCCACTATAGAGACGAAGAGAAATAAAAGGCCCATCATCAACATCCGAGGCAAAGTAGATAAGAAGTCTTCTTCTGCATATCGTGAAGTAATAATGGCTAGAAACACCAACATTGAAGCAACAGAAGAGCAAAGGGCTAATATGTTTGATATGACAAAAATTATAGGAAACTTGCCATGTATGTAATTGTATTCCACTCCTCTTGCATAATCACAACTACTCTCCTTATTGGTACCTGGGATGGTAAACACTGCTGCAAATATAATTGTAGTGATTAGTGTTGCTACCACCATGCATTGTGTTGCTGTATCTTTCATCCATGCTGCTCCTTCTTTTAGTAGTTCTTTATGCTCCTCCGTGAATAATGCTATTGATGTTTCCTTTTTATTGTTTTCATATAACGCATAGATGGAGGGCATAACACTTTCCACTTCCTGAAATAGAGAGGAATATATATATATATATATATGTATTAAAATTAACACACACACACACACACACACACACATATATATATATATATATATAGAGAGAGAGAGAGAGAGAGGCAACTACCTCTATAGAAGGGAAAGGAAAGGTTTATCCACTCACAATAATGGGAAAAAAATTTCACTGCTGCCCGGGTTGCAGCTACCCCATGGTAACAACCAAGGAGATGGAATCCCAGGGGCAGGTTTGAAAATACCTACTTAGGGTGAATTTTCCACCTCTACCCCTGAGATTCCATTCCCCTGGTTGGTAACAAGGGTTGTAGCAGCCAAGTTTCGTTCTAAGAATGGTATTGTTTCTCTGGGTTGGAGATCTAATAGTAATCACATACAGTCCTCCCCTCTTACTAGGGGGAATAGCCAGTGAGAGGAATACTATTGATCTTCCATTCAGGCACACATAACACACGGAGAATGGATCCGTTGCTTGTATGATCACTTAATCGTACAAGTGAGAAACCAACACCTGTCCCACTTCTTACCGTTACATGGGTGTGGGTGAATAAGGGTATATTTGGAAGCAAAATGGAAAGATGTTGGAAGCTCACCCGAGCAGCAGATCCAATCTCCACACATGCACATGTGCGCCCACACACACGAAAGGAGACTATCTTTACCCATCTTGACCACTCTTATTCATCTCCTACTTCTGAAAATAAGGCAACTTCATCTGATACATTGTATGTAAAACTGCATATATTATGAACCTTCTCAAACCCGCAGTGACGGGGGAGCTAGCCTCATGTACTGGGTATATCTTTTTTTTTTTTTTGGGGAAGGAAGAAACAAGGAATGAAAAATCACCTTATACCATAGTAGCTCACGTTGCATTTGGAGAGCTGCACCAGAAACTTGATTGAGCCTCTGAGTAGGTGCTTTTTTGGCAGCTAGATGAGACATGCGGTTTCCTGATGCATCCTTCATGGTTGCAATATCATTCTTCAATGGGCCTAGGCGATGGATAAGCCCGAAAATCTTTTCTTGGCGGTTGCTGATTGCATGATGAAATATTGTTTGGCCTGCTTCATTTGCACTGAAATCTGATGTAATTCTCAATCGTGATAAAAGTTGAGGACAGTTGTTGATACACTCTTCGATAAATTCAACAATCCCATGCCTTGTTGCTCGAAACATTGCTGAAACCAGTACATCATTCTGAGCCTCCTCAAGGTCTTCAACTTCTGATAGTAGCCTCCATACTTCCTTTACTAGCTTATAAGCTTCATAATGCTTCAACTTCTCCTCATATATGTACTTGCAATGAGGCACTACCATTGTATATATATGTAAGCAAGAGTTAGACTTTCATGATGGGCTAAGGCTGGATCATGGTTTCAAGTATTGGTATTGTATTGGCCATATCATATTGAGACCGATATCGATATCTGACTGATCTTGATTGGTTACCCCCGTATCAATTCAAGGTAAAACAGTAAAAAATGTATATTTCTTTGAAAAAGCAAGGGGGCAAAAGTGACTGATATGGACCGATCCTTATCGATATCGATCCGTTTCTATATCGTATGAACGATAACAATACCAAAAACTAAATCCTTGGGCTAGATGCGATAAACAATAGGAAAAATTACATGATTATCCACTTTTAGTTTTTCATGTACAAAAATATTCACCCAAAGTTTTAGTTAACGAAAATACCCAATATCAAATTTTTGTTTACAAAACTGGCCACTCATTGTTTCAATTAACGAAGATATCAAAACTCAGGTTTAGGTTTACAAAACTACCCACTCAGTTTCAGTTAACAAAAATACCTGATTGTAAGTAAAAAGATGAAAGAAAATCACTGGGTGTCTTGGGTAAATCCAAACTGGGTGTCTTGGGTAAATCCAAACCTGATTTTGGATATTTTTGTTAACGGAAACTTTGGATGGATAGTTTTGTAAACCCAAACTTGATTTTGGATATTTTTGTTAACTGAAACTTTAAGTGGGTAATTTTGTAAAGGAAAACCCCAAAGTGAGTAATAATGAAATTTTCTCAAAATAATAGTATCATATATAGATAATGATAGCTCCTCTATGGATCCCTTGTATTGCCCCTAATGGTTGCTTTGCATAAAAATAAATAAATAAATAATGATGATGATGATGATGATGATGATGATGATGATGATGACGACCTGGGTTTTGGGGGTTTGGTTTGTTTAGAAATTTCTCACCTAGTTTAATAAGTGCATTCTGAAATAGCCAGCGGAAGCTTAGCCATAGATCCTTGCAAAACTGAAAAATAATACAATTTGTACTAGTGCATAGTCCACACATGATATTTCCTGCATAAGAATGAAATGTTCTTATTGTGATATATTATTACTAAGAAAGCCGAGCTAGTATCATGTAGCTCATTTCTCTTCAAAGGAAATTGTCAATCATACAATCAGAACATGTGTAGGGCTGTGAATGGGGCTTGTCATTACGATCAAACTGTAGGTTGGTATCGGTCTTGGACTCTTGGCTGATACCAACACCATACGAGTCCAAGTCAACCCGTCTTGGACAGATTTTCCCTGATTTTCAATGAAAATTGGTTTTTATTTACCCTTTTACCCTTGGTCCATATCAGTATTGATCATTGATATATTGGCAAAGACTGATCAGCCAATTTGATGTCGATTCCTAGAATCTTGGACCAACTAATAGATATGGAGAAAGTTTTCTTTCACCAGGCTCTGTGAGGTTCATCATACCATCCTAAGGTTCACAAACCCCTATAGGATTTTACAACTTTCCCAGTATACCTTCCCGATACCACCCCTATTCCCATCTAAAGCTGTTGCAATGAATGGATTCCCATTCAGCGTGACCTCAGGGAAACTTGGTCCAATAGATATGTTATTTATTGGAGAAGTATTTTCTATGGGAGAATGTGACTCAGATAGAGATCGAGAGAAAAAACCTTGAATGTTGTCTTCGTTGGCATCGAAAGAATTTTCCACGTCTCCTCTCGTGCACCAACGAGCATTTTTGATATCAACATGAACATCTAGCACTGGTCCAAGTATATTAATACACATAAGAGGGAATTATACATTTGTAATATGATCAGTTACAAAGTGAACTAGATAGCTAGCTTTTAATCATATGATCAAATTAGATTCATAGATCAGGAAAATGAATCAAAAATATGTTAACAAGCCAGGCACTGTGTGTCATGCTGTACCCTTTCAAGAAAGTCATCACAAAAGTAATCTATTTATGGAAAAACACAAAAACAAAATAAAAAAATAAAAAACGCACAATTACAATATAAGGATTTCCATGTTTTGATGTTTGTATTCAGTGTTTCAACACTTTGTACTGATGTTGATTCATCTCTGACTGGATTAAAACTTGATATATGATTAGGACAATTTATATATAAGGAAAAACTCCAAAGCAAGCTATCAAGGCCTATCGGGGAGAACTAGGCTTGGCTTGCTTATTAGTATCTATCCATTCTATCTCGCTAGCCTATGGGCCCACTCTAAAGAATTCATGGGTTTTCTGACTAGGCGGGATTCAGACTGTCGAAGAAGTGACTCTATGTGCCACATCTACCATATGGCAAAACTAGGGCCTACCTAGATAACCTCTCCAGATTGGCCCATTTAAAAGTCTTAAGTCCCTTTTTTTTTTTTTCTGAACAGTAACTAGTTGGCTACATCAAGTGAGCCTGGACTATAATCATGTATAGTGTTAGAAGTCTATTGAGAGAAAAGAGGAATCTATCACAAGTTGCAAACTCTTCCTTTGGGTTTTCCTAATCTTATTAAGTCTGTTGGTTTGGGTTTTCCTAGTCCTATTATGACTTAATACAATTAGAAGTAGTAATTAATATTAGTTTCCAATTATTCTATTTTGTTATTTCCTATTCCTAGTAGGACTTGTAATAGCTATTTTGTTATTTCATATTCCTAGTAGAACTTGTAATAGCTATTCTATTTAATGAATGAAAGGAGGGCAGCCCTTATCTAATTGATTGGTATTCCCATACTCCACAATCACAGGACTCTCTCTTTCTCTCTCTCAATATGTCTTCTCTTCTCTTTACATATAGAATCTGGTTCCATAAAAATTTGAGGCTTGTAAAACCCTGCTTCCTTTGTATTGAGTATAGACTAAGAATAGAACCAAAAGAAGGGATTGATGAAAGAAAATACTTACATGAGTTCATGAAATAATATCCCAAAGTCCCAATTCTTCTTTTGTTTGGTACTGAACTTTGAAATGCAGCAGGCTTTATCGAGAGTGCTTCCACGGCTGTATACTTGCAATCATCCTTGGTCAAGACTAAATGTGGGTATTTCTTTAGTAGATCGAAAGCTTGCTCTACAAAAAAAAAAATACATAAATAAATAGGAAAAACAACGTTACGTGGTTGTATGTCCCTAGGCCTAGACATAAGGTCACATGAAAAGACCATCATATCCCCATGGTTGATGCTTCTACATATTCTCTCATTGGTCCATATGCTAGCGTAGTAACCACATGACCGGATGGTGATCCATCTCCCTTAGTAAATTATTTATCTCTTGACAATTGTGAATGCCAACCTTCTATTGGTTAATGTTTTTTTTTTAACTTTAAAGATCAATTGGGAGCCTATTGATATGAATACGTTGGTGTTCTAGTTGAGTAAACTCATTGAGCCAATATAAAATTAATTGAAAGACAAATCAAGGGTCCAGCTTCTCAAATAGAGGGCACAGACTGGCAGATTAGGCTGTGCATGGCAATATTTCTATTCCAAATTAGTATTTAATTCCAAGTCAGAAATCCTATTTGTGTTTTTATTCATTTGAAAGAACTTGCCTAAGAGTTTTGAAATGTGCACTATTACATTTGGACAAATTTTTAAAGATCAAGAGAGATGCCTTCATAATGGTTACTTGGTTATTGGTTATTTGGTCTAGTTCTTAAACCCTCAAATGGGTTTGTTCACTTTCTCCACCAAGTCAATGATTCATCAAGTTTTAGGACAACACTGTCATAAAAAAAAGGCATACATAGTGCATGAGGTTTTCATCACTGCTGGTTTAGAGAGGGTTATAATGTATGTAGTCTTATCCCTATTTTGGGGAGATGATGTTTTCTGACTTGTACTCAGAATGACCATTAAGTTGCAATAGAGCAACCTTACTATTGCGTCGAGGTTTGCCCTTTAGTTTTAGAATAGTTACATGATGAGATATAATTCATAAATGAAAAGGAAGATACTTACCATAAAAATCACCAAAAATTAGACGAGTAAGAATTGTAGCTCTAGTTATTTCACGTTGGCCATTGTTGTCTTCCTTCTGAATAGCTTCTTGGTTTATGGTGATCGGATAAAGATAATTCACCACATCTTTGTTGCTGGCCCTTGCAGCGACGATGATCGGAATTCTATCCATGTAGTATTTGCTTTTGATCATCACTAGTTTCGCATCTTTTTCTACAATAGCCTTGACGATCGCTTCATTCCCACCTGAAGCAGCAACATGAAGGACTGTTCTACCATGTTTTCCTTGTTCTGATAGAAGTTTTGTGGGCATTTTTTTAATAAACTCTTTTGCAATTTCAACCTTTCCTTGTTGAACTGCCACATGAATAGGAAGATCTCCTTCTGATGTGAGCCTCACTGTAAGAACTCCCTCATTTTCTGAGAGGAACTGCGAGACAGTCTTCCAATTACCATCTACAATAGCTTTGTAAAAGGGGAGGCACCATGTGTAATTTGTGCTTCTCCTCACTTTCCCTACCAAGATAAAGCACTTTCATTCTTCATGGCTTTTTATCTTTAGTGTTTGAAAGAAAAATTTATTTTTTTGTGTAATTAAAAAATGGAAAAATGGTTTCTGTGGGGAGTGTAGCCTTGCATGAACACATGGGAGGGGCGCAAAATTACCGGCTCAACCCCCATGAAATGGAATATGATGTCTTTATTGATGCTTCCTCATGCGTTTCCATTGGCCTCATTCACACGTAGTAACTGCATTCCCCACAAGAAACACTTCCCTATGAAAAATATAAGACTAAAGTTTTCCTAAACTCATTCCACCATCGGTGCTTTAAATGCATCCAGAGAGTTTCAGGAGGTTATTTTGGGAAGGTACAAAATCCCTATAGGGGTTTGGGGTTTGTGAACCATAGGATGGAATGGTGAAATGAATGAAAACTTTGTTAAAAATTATATTCATCAAATCCTCTCTCTCTCTCCTCCCCCACGCCCCCCCCCCCCCAAAAAAAAGAAGGAAAAAATACAGAAAAAAAAGGACCTATGTCTAAAGCAAAATCAAGCCAAAAGGGAAAATCAAAGAGACACAAAAATATTGAGTCGGCCCAAAACAACCAGACAACTATACCAACTTGGCAGAACCTAGCCGACTGAGAGAGATAAGCACAAGACTGATCATAAGAACCATACCTCATAGAACCACAGTCCACTGATAGGGACAAGTACATGACTGAATTTTTTTTTATCCCACACAAATAAATAACTTTGAAATAACTGTATTAAATTTCAAGAAAATAATATATGGTGGCAACCATATTACTAACCTGTTTTTGTTGGATAAATGAACTCATTCATGGTAACCAATTGCTTCCAAATAAGTGTGATATTGTATAGTCCTTCAATATATGGTCGTGTCTTAATTCCACATTTTTTTCTGAATATTGATATAATTTCTCCCTTTTTTAGCTTCCAATCCTCATATTCTTTGTTGGGAGTATTTTCAGGTTCACACTTTCCTCCAACAGCATAATCCTATAGTCCTATGTTCTTCAAAAAACTTTCCATCTTATCTTTCCAAGTTGTATAGTTTTCTTCTATCATAGGAATGTCACCAATTAGAAATTCACTTTCTAGAGAAATAGAAATATCCTCGATTAACACTTCACTTTCCAAAGAAATAGGACGCTCATCTTCAATTTCCAGAGACAAAGAAACATTTTTCATTGATAAGATTTCCACCGGTACTTCCATACCTATGAAGAAAGCAAATCATACATTCTAAAAGTAATACATAAAATAACAACAATAATAATAAATAAATAAAAATGAATCAGAAAAAAGAGTACTTGTAGTTTCTTGAATTAATATTGATCAATGGATGTTCAATTTTTTTTTTTTTTTTTTGGTGGGGGGGCGGGGGGAGGAAGAGATAAATGTTGAAGTTGTAATTTATGTTGTCTTTGAATTAATTCATAAATAATTAATTGGGGAAAAGAATGCTCCTTAGTAGCATAACTTTTTTTTTTTTTTTTTAACTTTCATTGAAACCAGTGAAGATCACTAAACACCCCATATGAGTGGCCTAATGTCCGAGTATATGGTTCATACCAAGTTTGTTGTTCACCAATTGCGCTACCCCCTTGGGTTAATCGTCGCGTACAATCTTTATGTCAACATAGGGCCAATAAATGGACACACATCCACATAAACAGGGGGTAGGTTTTTTGAATTTTACAAAGGTGAGATTGAGCATCATTTCAATCACTTTCTATATCTGGGTGTAAGGGTGGGGCCGCATCACTAGGGAACATTCATTTATGCTAATTTATTCATAAAAAATTACAGAATTATTAATAAATATAGAAAGTACAGAAACACCAATAGGGCAAGAAAATACAAAACAAATTAGATAAAAAAGAGATAAACATGACATAATTAAAACCAACCAACCATTGATGCTTCACCATTAACAAGACCAAACATTAGCAACAAGAACAAGCATACAATGGAATTTGGATTTAAGTCAACTCGCTGATTCATACCTTCACCGGATAAAAATGCTAAATAAAAATTTCATAGTAAAATACATTAAGAAATGAGAAGTTGGCCCTAGAGAAAGATAGGTTTCTTATAAATTGGGCCCTAGGGCAAGATGAGGGTTCTTTCTTTGATTTAATATAAGGTAGAACAATATTGCTAGGATATATTTTTGTTTTGGATTGAAGCATAATTGTCCAAAGCCCCTCCAATGACTTGGATTACCTAGACCCGTGACAATTATGCGTTAAAGGCTTTTCATGAATCATATTTCATTTTCTATTATGCATTCAATGTAAGTAAAATAGTTCAGGCAATAGGTATAAGACTCTAACAGTGACACTTATATAATTTTAAGTAGAAGGTTAATTTACTTGTTCAAATTGATCTTCTAAAACAGTAGCAAAAATCCTTTGACTTGTAGAGTTGAGTCATATAGTTATATGTTTTCTTTAAGGTATTTTAACATCTTGTATATGTATGCAACTGGGTTGACCATATATCCTCACCTTCAAGATAAAACTACTCTCAAATTGCATAAGGTGCACTCCAATAAGCAATTCTCATAGGTATGTCCGAAGGTAATTCTCAGGAGTTCAATAAAATCGATGACAAAAGTAGAAAATAGAGAACATAGCAATTGCAATAAACTAAAAACATCCCACAATAAATATATTTACAGGTTCTACTTGGCACACACACATGACAAGGGAGAATTCCTTTCCAAAGGGCTTACACTCTTAAGAAACAATCTTATATATATGTTCAAGTTTTCTTTCCTCCCAAATTAATGTGGGACTAAACATTGTCATATGTCTTCATTACAACTCCACAAGTACTAAAGACAAAATAGAAAATACACTTTTGAGAGGGAAAATTAAATTCAAAAAGACTATTTTGACTATGGTTTGAAACTTAAATTTCAACATTCATTACGAATCTCTTAGTTTACGTGCAAATGCGTGTGTGAGAGAGAGAATACTTTCTCTCTTTGTGTGCGTTGAGAGAGAGTGAGAACTTTCTTTCTACCAAATCTTGATCCAAACGGTTGCACCTTAACATGTATGGCAAAAGAACTCTCTCTCTCTCTCTCTCTCTCTCTCTCTCTCTCTCTATCCTCGCTAACTTCCTACTCTCTCTCCTTTGTATGTCTCACCCTCTCCACTGACTCAATGACAATCTGTGTGTCTGGGCTCGTATTACAGATCAAGTAATTGGTCTGCTTTCAGCCTTGGCCTAATTAGATTGGGCTAGTTTAGTTCACTGCATATCAAGATTGCCCTCTTCTATTAAAATAAAAATAAAAATAAAAATTTTGTTTCCTTGTAAATTTGCTCAAGTCAGAAAGGAAAACAGGTTACTAGGTTAGTTATACCCCTTCCAAAATAGAAAATAAAAAATGAAGAATGGGAAAAGTGTTTCCTATGAGGGAGCATGGCCTCTATGCATGGTCGGGAGTCAATGGAAGAACATGTAGAAGTATCAAGCTAGGGGTCATTATCGAATTTCTTGGATGCAGGGCAATCATTTTGCCCCCATGTGTTTGAACGTAGCCCTCACACTCTCCCAAAGAAACTATTTTCTCAAAAAAATATATATAAAGGAGAAAGAACTTTGCCAAACTGCATAGTGTACATTACTTTCGATCTCCTCCCTCCTACAAAATTGGGAAAAAAATCGTCTGCAATTCCGATCTCGTATAATTCCGTGCAATACCACCTTCAGGCGGTGACACGTGTATTGATAATAATACAATGACCCAGATCTGATTTAAATGCTTTTTCACTGATTTAATGTTTTATTAGTTGTACCAGATCTGGGCCATTGTTTTGGTATCAATACACGTGTCACCGCTTGAAGGTGATATTGCATGGAATTGTACATGATCGGAATTACTGTCGATTTCCTCCTACAAAATTGACATATCTACTAGCTACTGTGGGACAAGAGAGATAGACATAGGAAGGAAACTAGCATACAGCCAGACAAGAAATTCAATCCTTTAAATAAAATAAAATAATAAATAAAAGACCTGGATAATTCTTCTTACTCCCAATGAGAGTTCACTGGTACTAGAAGCTTTAGCAATATCCTAATGAATTGTCCCTCTCAACTCCCAACAGCTAGCCAGTGCTTTTGTGGTGGATTCTTGAGAGCCAATGTGGAATTAGACCATTTCTAGGCATACATATATATAGTGAATGCAAGAGCAACAGTCAAACTTTTTCTTTTATTGTTCAATAATGTTATATCTAGATATCCCCCCCCCTCCCTTCAATCTCAGAAAAAAAAAAAGCAATCAAAAGACAAAAATACCCACATGTAATGAACCACTTAATAACTTTGCTGAGGTTATGCCTTGTCTTTTTAATCATGTTAGTATCCTAAATTCACCATCTTCTGGACTTAAAAGGGGGCCCAGAGTACTTGTATGCTTATGTTCCACTCAAGGTGCCGAATTCCTTGATTGAAACATTAAAAGAAAAAAGAGAGGTGAATAAAGGTTTATAAACCTTTACTTTGTTAGAGGAAGGAATCGGAAACCATCATAACAGCCAACACTGTTAGGAGGCAAAACTATCAAGGAAGGGATATCAGCCTTCCTAGTAATTCTTCCCGGCGTGTAAAAAACATTCAAATTTTCTATAAAATAGGGGTTTTCACTATTTCTTTAAAATTTTAACACAAAATACTTAAAAATATTATGTGAAGGAAATTTTTAATGTAGAATATTATTTCAACAAACAGTGCATAAGGGACAATCCATGGTAAAACCTATGAAGCTTTTCAAATCTAAGACTAAGTTTTACATTTGGATCCATCTCAATGATTTAATCCTTTGATAGGGGTAGCACTTTTGCCCTCAATCCTCAAATTTATGGTCCATAGATGAGAGCTCTCATGGTCCTATAATTTGTGTGTTGAAAGTTAAAACCACTATAAATGATTTTTTTTTCTTTTTTTTTTTTTTCTGGTGTAAAGACAATTTATTCAACCTTTCAAGGCAAATAGAGCTTTACAGTATTCCAGAGATCCTTTAGAAAGGAAGACCCCCAAAAATCCACGATGAGAGAAGGATAGGACCCATTTAGATATAGGGTGGGCTATCCCAATCTCACCCATAGTAATATGCACAATGCTACAAAAGGAAAAAAGATGACTTCAAAAGTAAGATATCCTAGACAATGGAAAAGATATTAAAAGGAGGGGAAGAGGGGGAGAGACACTTGATAAGCACCAAGGAGTCCGAATGGATGATAACACTTGAGAGGCCAATTTGAATGGCTGAAGAGAGGGCCATTCTAAGAGTAAGTCTTCACTCACCACAACCAGCATAAACACAAAATGATCCGAAGCAATAAGCCTACTATAATTTACTTGATAATATATAATGGCTCCAGCTTGACAAGGCCTAATATGATGTATATTAATCATTTCTGGTCAGTCTAGGAAAAATATAGACCCAGCCTAGCGCAGCCAACCAAGGACTCCGAATGGATGATAACACTTGAGAGGCTAATTTGGATGGTTGAAGAGAGGGCCGTTCTAATAGCAAGTCGTCACTCACCACAGCCAGCTTAAACACAAAATGATCTGAAGCAATAAGCCTACTATAATTTACTTGATAATATATAATGGCTCCAGCTTGATAAGGCCTAATATGATGTGTATTAATCATTTCTGGTCAGTCTGGAAAAAATATGGACCCAGCCTAGCCCAGCCAAATGTTTGAGATTGCTTGGCCAATATGATCTTTTGGTTCCCAGTTTCCACCCACCTTAAAATCTAAAAGAGGTAGTGTGTAATATATATATATATATATATATACTAGTAAGAAATACACGTGCAAATGCACGTGGGAACAAAAATGAGTAATATTAATTCAAAGTTTCATTTGTTCTCTTATGTTGAGAGAGAGAGAAAGAGAGAGTCGTGAAAATGCATGTGAGAACATAAATGAGTAATTTTAAATCAAAGTTTCATTTGTTGGGACAACAGTTCAAATTAGACCGAGTCAGGGCACATGTGTAACAAAAATAGCACATAGACACTTTATAGTGCCAAACTCAAATTCAAAGATGATCCTTGCCACGAGATGAACCTATACGATAATTTAATAATGTAAACAATATAGCTGAACAGGAACCATATCCACGTTAATAGAATTTGCAAAAATAAAGTGAATGAAGTTTGGTGCATGATCCATGAAATCTGAAAATATTTTAAAGACAAAGGCAGAGTATATCTAATTTGCAAAGAGGCATATTCAATACAATGGTATTGCGAAAGGTCTGTATATTTGAACTTACATGACAATCCATATAGCTCCAACGAAAGGGGCAGCACCCCACAGCAACCCACATACAAGGCCTATAACTTGCCTAATTCAATGTAAAGCATCGCCCAATTGATCCTGCAAAAAAGAATCATGGACATTTACTAACATAAGAACATTTTGGCAGCAACCAATGACACTGCAAAATTTAGAGATGATCCTACAATAAGTTTGAAGATGTAGGATTGATGATTGTTAATAAAAATCATGTTCTAGGTTATAAAAATAGGAAACCTATAATGAATTTATGGGAATACCGAACATTTGATATTAAAGAATTTGTTCAATTATAATAATGCACTAACATGAACAAAATTGAAAACCTGGGAAGCATCTATTACACAGATTGGGCAAAGAATATAAAAGTCTTAAGATACAAACTCAAGCTGTAAGATTGAAGAAAAAGGAAAAAGTTACACTTGACTTTACCAAAAAGGCAATATTGAAATATTTTCCAGTATTAAAAACTCTATAAAAAAATCATTGACTCACTAAACTCTCCTCCACAGCCCAAAATTTCCTATCGAAGTCTATATATCATAAATTGGATATGAAAGTTGCTGCCCTCTCTCTCTCTCTCTCTCTCTCTCTTTGTTTTGGATTTGCAGGTTACCTTATTGATTGCATTAGCTGTAGAACTTCAGGGATGAGAACTAAGTAAATAAAAAGAAGTCAAATAACATGAGGAAAGTGAAATATAGGCTAATGACAATGAAACTTTCAATTTTGAAGGAACCAAAATTGCAATCCCAAATTAATTTTTCAAAAAAAAAAAAATGATTTCTTCTTTCCCACTTTCAGAAATAAGAGAAGAAAGGGAGAGAAGGATAGTTGCATACTAATAAAATTACCCAAATACAAATACCTCTTCGGAAATCAGGAATTGAATTGGAAGAGATAGCAAACTTGCAGTGTTGAATTGTTGCTGTATTCATGTCTTGCTTGTGGAAACCATTTTGATTGAATAATGATGAAATACTCCAATCGCTTAGTCACAGAATTGTGCTAAACAAAGAAAACAGAGATAAGACAGAGAGAGGTAAGGAAAGCACACTCATATTAACTGTAGCCTACGGCCATCTCGACAATTCCCTTTCCCTTTGGTTGTTTTTCGGCCATGGTTGCGGCTGCTCTAATGGTTGGCAAGAGTCGTTAGAATCAGATGGGAGGATAGAGAGTTCGGTTCGAAAACGAGAAGCTTATAAAGTTATTCCGACTGAATAATCTAATTTCAAATGGAGGAAAGAAGCAATAGATGGTTGAGATATTTAGTTATAGTAATTAAATTTTAAAAGATTTACAAGATCTTTTATTTTTGGAAAAAAATGGATGCATTAAAGATTTAGAGAAAGTGGAGGGTACCAAAAAAGAATAGAAACAATAAGGTATATGAAAAAAGTAATAATGAAAGATTTACAAGATCTTCTATTTTTGGGATAAATGGATGCATTAAAGATTTAGAGAAAGTGGAGGGTACCAAAATAGAATAGAAACAATAAGGTATATGAAAAAAGTGATAATGAAAGATTTACAAGATCTTTTATTTTTGGGAAAAATGGATGCATTAAAGATTTAGAGAAAGTGGAGGGTACCAAAAAGAATAGAAACAATAAGGAATATGAAAAAAATGATAATGAAGAATTTAAGGTATTTAAATAAATAAGAAAGATAAAATAGTCCAAGGAAAAGAGTTTCAAAAGAAGAGAGAGAGAGAGAGAGAGAGAGAGAGAGAGAGAGAGAATCGTGAGAGAGAGGAGGGAGAAATTTTAGAAAGAATTTTTTTTGTATTATGAAAACTCTTCAAAATATAGATTTTAAGAAAAAAGAGACCAACTTAAGAGAACGTGTGAGAGGGGAGGAAGAAAAGGAAAGTAGGAAAAAATGAGGGAGAGATAAGGAAAGGGATGTGATAAGAATAAAGAAACTAAAATTTAGAAAATATATAAATATTAAAAATATATATAAAGGGTACCAACAATATCGAAAAAATAAAAAGAATTGACTAAAAAGATAATGAAAAATATGATGTATTTAAATAAGTAAGAGGGGTAAAAAAGTCAAAGAAAAGATTAGCCACGAAACATGAGTACATACTTTTATATAATAGTATGATATATATATGAGAGAGAGAGAGAGAGAGAGAGAGAGAGAGAGAAATAAGGAGACTAATATGATATTAAGCCACGAAATTGATACTGAGATTTGAGACAAATAATATGACAAAGATCCCAAAAACCAAATATAAAGGGTACCAATAATATTGAAAAAATAAAAAGGATTGAAAAAGGAGATAATGAAAAAGATAAGGTATTTAAATAAGTAAAATAGATAAAGTAGTCCAAGAAAAGTTTAGCCACGAAGCATGAGTACATGCTTTTATATGATAGTAGTTTAATAGTATGATAGTATGATCATACTATAATATTATATTATATTATATATACTCTCATGATATATATCACACTCAAACTCTCACGAATTTTAGTTTCCTGATTCTCTCTCTCTCTCTCTCTCTCTCTCTCTCTCTCTCCTTTTTTCCTTTTTAATCCTACATTTACTCAAAAAAAAATCTTAAAATTTTTATAATTAAAATAGTTTCCTTATCTCTCTCTCTCTCTCTCTCTTTCACACTTTCCTTCTCCTTTTCTTTCTCTCACATTACTTTCTCTTTTTAAAAGATTTTTATTTAATAAAATCATTCTATATTTAATCTTTTGTTAAGTAGTTTCTCTATTTGTTCTTTGTCTCTCCATATAATATCTGGCCCAAATCTTTGTCTTTCTATATCCCCTCCCTCCGATTGCTTTTTTTTTTTTTTTTTTCAATCAAATAATTTTCTCACCATCATACGACTTCCTCCTCTCCCTCGACTCCTTCTATTCCATAACCCTAATCGTGAGCCCTCTCATGGTTCTTCTCCTTGAGGGAATGCTGCTTGACAAAATAAAGCTAGCCTCCTAGATCCAAACTACCACTATCTGTTGTTGCAGGAATCCATATCACATTCTCGTGGGTTAGAGAGTGACACTTACATTTGAAGAATCTCTTGATTTGTGTGGACTTTTGTTGCTTGTAGTAATTTTTATTGACTTCTGTTTGCTCTTAATCTCTCATCAATGGTTGATATTGTGTACATCATTGTTGCTTTCATTGAAAGATCAACGTATTAGTTGATATGCTGATTAAGAATTTAGTGTGAATAATCTGATTATCAACTAAAAGTCTCTAATCTTCGTTGCGAAAACATTTTTTTATTTTCTTATGTTTGAGGAAGAAAGGTAAATTTTGGTATGTTTTGTAGGGAGCATATGCATTCTTATAGGTCACTTTGCTCCATTGAGAGTGAAGGATCTACAATTCTTCATGGTCTTACATTTAATTCAAGGATCTACAATGGCTATCTCAGAGAAAAATTGTATTATTAATTTTTTTTTTTTTTTTGGTTTTAAATTTTTATTAACTTCTTATTTCTTCGATTGGTCATAGAGGAGAAGCAAGAAGAACTAGAACTTCCAAAATATCGAGACCGACCCAAGGAGCACAGAGATGATCAAAATCCTGATTATGAGCCAACTAATTCAGAGCGTTTCACGCCGTGGCTCGTCCTGGGACTGTTGATATACCGTGAGGGCCATCTCTCATACTTAAGTGGAGTGCTTTTTTTCCTTTTTTCGGGGTAGCTGGAGCTTGTTCTTCAGTTTTCATTCTATTGCCGTAAAGTTATGTGGATGCCTAAATCACTACAGTGCTGTTTTTTTAGGTCAGCCGATGCACTGAAGATATCTATCGAGAACAGCAAGGCTGCATTTGGTAACGTTCCAGAATAATGTTTCTGGGGTCCTTTTGTTCTATAGGAACGAAAAAACGGAATAAAGCGTTTGGTGATTTTATGGTGTGTTTCCTTTTTTTTTTAAACGAAACGTGAAAAAAAATAATGGTAGAAACGAGAATTGACGGAACGACAAAAGGTAGTTCCGTCGTTCTAGTTTCGTTCCAAAAAAAAAAGAAAAAAAAAAAAGGCATTTTGACACAAAAACTGAAATTTCCGTTTTTTACATGAATTGTTGTTGAACGGAAACATTACCAAGCCCAAGTATCTTGGAGGTCAGTTTCACTGATTTTCAACTAGTTAAAGAGCCATATGTGAATTTTGATTTACCTGCTCTCTCTCTCTCTCTCTCTCTCTCTCTAGATTGAGGAGGTCTTTTATTTGAGTCGATTTTTTATGGTTCTTAACAGTTGAAATCCACGAATACATGCAACGTCCTCTAGCTCTTGAAAGTAGAACTTTTCCTCTTCTCCTTTGCTGGATGAAATCTCTGTGTGTACTGTATGAATGTTCTTCAGGTGACGTGAAACACACGCATTTAGTGAAAGGATTAGACTATGCCTTACTTCACAAAGTAAGAAGTGAGATTGACAAGAAGCCAGATGTTGACAAAGTGACCGATGAAAATTCTAGGTAAATAAATATTCTCCAATGGTATTACACTCACATGAAATGGATGCGATTCTGTCTCCTAAATTCTATTAGCTTTTGGCCTGTTAGTGTATGTTTGAAATTGTTGCCATGCATGGAGTTCTGCACTGCAGAACTTTTGAATAATAACTTTAGTTGCCTGCTAGAACTTTACTGCATTAATCCTGTATCTTTCTTTAGGAACATCTTGATGAGTTATATTTTTCCATAGAATTTAGCGTGAATTATCTGATTACCAGCTAAAAGTTTCCAACATTTTAAGATTTTTTTCGCAATGGAAGACTTTTAGTTCTGTGTGCACTTCTTTTATTTTACTTTGATACGTATTGGAACTAAAAGGCGATCATATTTTTTCTTCTAATAAAAAAAAAGTTGAAATTGTTATTAGAGGGCAGAGGGGCGCTTAGCTGTCGTTGTAACAATGTCACTTTGGATTATCTAAGGCTTGATCTTTTTGTTTAGGTCAATTTTATCTGATAAACGCATAATCCTGAATCCAAATTTTATTTTGTCTGCTTTTTAGACCAACTTACTAAATTAAGAAACTAATTACTCAATTTTATTCTCCACTCCCACATTAGCATTTAAACATTATGTTTAAACACATGTACTTTCTCCACCATCTAACAAATGGCCACACATGCGTTTTTACCAGTATATATATATATATATATACTAGTAAAAAGACACACGCGCAAATGCACGTGGATAAATATATATTTTTTTAATGTGTTTGTGAGGAAAAATTGCACATGTGAAAGAGAGGAAGAGAATGGAACAAGGAAGAGGGGAGAGAGATTCAACAATCGCATGTTATAGTGAAAGCAACATTTTAAATGGAGGTCATTAAAAGTACAATGCATTTGATGGCATTGAAATTTGTTGAAAATATTATTATACTTAAGCATGAAACTGAAAATATTGTTGTAGTTAGGCATGAAATCTCAACAACAAAATAATGTGTAGAGACACCCAATGCATAGTTTGTTAGAGAATAGGATTGAACTGACAAACTCAGAACACTCCAAAGCTAGATTGTAGTGATTTAAAGTTTCAACGTCACAGGTAGTTCAAAATTTAATCCTTGTATTGCATGTGTTTTCATTTAATTTCTCTAAACCAATTAATTGGTTTGTCTTTTCCGTTAGGCTCCATTTGCTTTCAGATAAAATAATATAGAAGGAAAATTTTCAAATAACAAAATTTTAAGTAGGAAATAGAGATGAAAATCGAAGCATGATTTGTGTAGCTGACCATTTAGTCGGTATAAGATTTAGTGTTGAGTTGAGTTGTACAAATTTTACCTAAAACTTTTCTTTTTTTTAACCTGGAACAGATGAAGCCTTAAAGATCCAATAAAAAGAATTATGAACAACTTTAAAGACTCCATTTTCCAGCATTGACTGAGGAAATTGAATTGAGCACACAAATGTTTAGAAAGAAGAACATATTTGCATCAATGTGTGAAAACAGTGACGTGGCATACCACTCAATGGGAGCTTTTATTCTAAGACAAAATCATGGTTTAAATGGAACCACAAGCATAAATGTAAACACCAAATCAAATTGTAGAATCCCAATGATGTGTTGTTGAATCAAATTGGTATCCAAATCATGAATCATAGGATCCAAAATGATTCCCCAAATAATTGAAATAAAATGAAGAAAAACATAGAAAAATCCAAGAAAAGAAAGAACTATTTATCCATATAATTCAATATCTATCATTAATTGAAAACACTATAAATGTTGTTTGGCAGCTGATATAGCGATACTAATACTGTACAAGATTCACATTATGTACTTACACATACATCTTCTTAAAATGAATAAGACTATCATCTACAACAATTAAGAAAACCAATAGTTTGAAGCCTCCACCAAACCTCCTCAAAATAAAAGGAAATAAAGGCATCGAATGGGATCAAATATCATTAGGTATTGAAGGAGAGATAGTTATAATTTAAAGGAAAGAAAAAGCTTGAAAATTCCTAACTCCTGCTCAAAGGAAATAAAAACAGAAAATCAAGGGTGTTAAAAACCCTTAGTCAAGTGTTAAGAGTGGTTAACGAAAAGAAAAAGAATTGAAAAAAGTGCAACAAAGGAAACCAAAAGATTGATTTTGTTGTGACTGAATTCAACTAATTTCCACGGAGTCACTCGATATATGAAGGTGAAATTAAATATTTAAGATGGTAATTAACTACAACATCATGCTAATGACATGAGGGCCCAAAATCGTCCATGCTGAAATACCAAATTATCAAAGAGAGGGAAGGAGGTGTACATAGAAAACATAGTTTAACAAAGAAAGACTGGGAACTCATCCAAAGACAACAAATCCTAAAAAAAGAATGAGCATTGGAATTAGTGGTCGCAACTTGCAATCTAGTTTGAGATCCTCTAGTGTAGTCAGACACCTATCAATACGATAAATAATTTAAACTCCAAATTTGTCAAGAATAAAGAATGTTCCCAGTAAAGAAGAAAAACAAGAAAGGGAAGTCATGGGGCAAAACTCTATTCATGTATTTATTTTCAATTCTATGAGAACAACATTTCAGGTTTTAGAGGGGTAAAAAAAAATTGCAAAAGTGAAAGTCGATAAATAAAGGTTCTATACAACACTCAACGCTACCTAGGAAAGATAATTATCTCTTATATTTGGATAAGCCTCTCATAGTCAGCTCATGGGTGAGAAGCTGCTTCCAAAGATGCACATGTTTAGATGGGACCTTGGTGCTTCTACTTCTGGGCATTCTCAGAATCCAGATTATGATAGACCCAGAGGCACTATAATTTCTAAGGACTGGGGGGAGGGTGCTTCTTGAGTTTTGTAGAAGCATCAATACAACACATGAGCCAGTGACTCGAATCAAATAATTAGAAACTTGAAGAGAACTGCAGGGTCAAGTCACAAGTAACACAGTCAGTGCCATCCTACTCAACTGGTGGATCACATACCTTTGACACTTCATTGTCTACTTCTTCACTATCAATACCCTTCATATCACAAACCCACCATCCTATCCATTTGCATCTCAAAATGAACAAAACAGTAGCTTCACTTCTAAGTTGGAAAAAAAAATGCCTAGTTCAACTCATAGTAGGATAAAGGGAATTAGTGCACTTGTTAACAATGAAAAAACTCTACACTCAAATGAATAAATGGCAATTTGCTTAGATGAGTTGCTAAAATTTTAACAAACAATATGTGAAAATTCTGATGAGCTTGATTGCTTATGAGTTGAATAATTGGAAAGCTGATTGAAATTATTTCTTGGCCTCTTCTCCGCAATAAAATTCAAGGTGGTTTGTAAGACGATAAACAAACCCAAAACCCGAAAGTGACGAATTCATTCCCTTGCAACACACAACAAAATAATTGAGATGAACCGATTAGACAAACCTTCAATAGAAATTGTGACCAAGAGAGAAGGTCTCATTGTGTGATCAAATAAAAATTGCAATCACTATTAAAGCTACCATAAATTTCCTCACATTGTTGCAAAGCTTCACACCCATTTCTTAGGATGTCCAAAAAATCCTCAATTAAAATTTCAGTAGGAGAGAGAGAGAGAGAGAGAGAGAGAGAGAGAGAGAGAGAGAATAATTCGACTGACCTGATAGTCTTTATCAAATATCAAGTTAAACTCTCTTCACAGGCGATGGAATGATTATTGCTCAATATATCAAACCAACATGGGATCTTCAGAAATAATTCTAACAGAAGATTAACAACGGGGTTTATAACTGAAACATTAACATAAAAACATAAGCAAAGAGAAAGAAGAAGACCAACACAGGTATGAATATTGACATGCAATAAATCACATAAGTGAATTAGATTGTGGAAAGAGCTTGGATCCTATTCTTCTCCCATACTTTAGGGGATGCAGAAATAGTTGTGAACTCATTGGCCAAAAACTGTAGAGACAAAGGCTAGTTATTGATAGTACTTTGGCTCCGAAGGATAAGCATTTCAGAAAGAAAGTCGTCAGTTGAAAAAAGAGAGTTGTAGGAAAAGAAAAAGAGAAACCAGAAATTAGGAAAGTAAAACGTTGCACAACAACCAACCAAAAGAAAGAGACAGAGTGCAAGAACCATACCCGGGATCCATATTAACAATGTCGCATAACTCTATGTTTATTGCCTAGTCTAGAAGAATCAGAAATTCACTGGTTTACCTTTCTACACATGCCATAGCATTATTTGCCATGCTTGCTGGCTTTTTGACTCCAGGTACCTTATGTTACCTGCTAGAAACAAAGACAACCACAAAGAACACTCAAATTTTCCGTCAAAAGCACCTCAAGTCCTCTAATAAAACAGAAACATCGAGCTGTTCATGTAATTCTCCGTTCATGAGAAGAAAAAAAAAATCTAGTACAAGAGAATTTGTAGGCATCTGAATTAAATATCTATTTCAAACAAAAGAATACTAAAAAAAAAAAGAAGACTATCAAACTTCATTAGAGCATTGCAACAAATTAAGCCTACAATCATTCTCTCTAGGATGACTCTTTACCATCATAATTCATTAGAAAGAACTCAAAGAGAGCTACAACTGAAAACCAGAACATCAAGAACCCATAGAGAAAATGAATAGGAAAACAAGAAAAGGCACGAATATTACAAGATTCGAAAAATCTAAGCATGAAAACTCAACTATCAGTTTGTTTCTGTCTTTCTAATATCATCAGTACCATTCATTATACAATCAAACAAAAACCCAAAAGAAAATCTTCAATTTCTCCGGATTCTTGCCAAGTGATATGTAACTAAAAACCCAATACACAAAGACCAATAATAACAAGAAAAGAAACTCTTAGATTTTGCTACCTAATGAAAGGAAGAAAGAAGGAAGATTGTGTTGATATACCAAAAAACTAATAAATAAAATAAGAAAAAGATTTCCAAAATAGCAAAATTGGTATATTTTTAAGATTGAGAGATCGTGAAGGGTACCAAAGAAATAGAAAAAGTGAGAAAGATGAATAAAAGTGATAATGAGGAAATTAAGGTATTTAAATTTGTAAGAATGGTAAAATAGTCCAAAAAAAGATTAGCCACGAAGCACGAGTACATGCTTTTATATAATAGTATGATATATATAGTTTTTTATAAATGGAAGCGTAAAGATTGAGAGAACGTGGAGAGCACCAAAGGAATGGAATAAGTGAGAAAGATGAAGAAAAGTGATAATGAAGAAATTAATATATATATATATATATATATATTGTTTTTTATTTAAATGCATGTACTATGCTTCGTGGGTAATCCTTTTTTTTTTTTTTCTTCTATTTACCTTCTTTCCTCTTGTAATTTAAATTCCTTTTTTTATCTTTCTATTACTATTTTTTTTTTTCAACCCTTTGTTTTTTTTAAATAATTAAATAAAAAAAAATCTTATTTTCTAGATTCTATCATCTCAATTGCTTTCCTAATTTAAAGAAATCTATATTTTCTAAATTCTCTCTCCTTTATTATTTTCCTAATTCATTTGATACTTTTTCTTATGAAATTAAACTAATTTTGTCAGCTATAATTACAAGAAAAAAAATTCCTATTTTCTAGATTCTCACTCAATTGTTTTCCTAATATAAAGAAAATATATATTTTCTAGATTCTCTCTTCTCTATTGTTTTCCTAATTTCGTTTGATTTTGTTTTATGAATCTAAACTGATTTCGTCATCTATATTTACAACAAAAAAAGAAAATCCTTATTTTCAGATTCTCTCTCAATTGCTTTCCTAATATAAAGAATCTGTATCTTCGAGATTCTCTCTCCTCTTTTACTTTCCATTTTTTTTTTTTTTATTGAAACCAAACTAATTTCATCAAGTTTCTTTATCGATAATGTTTCTCTAAGCTTGAGAAAGAAAGATGGAGGCATTGCTGCTGTATCAAAGTTTAGTGGAAGACCAACTAAGGACATTGTTCAAGAGAAAGCATTGTGCTCTGCATTTCTTAGGGATGGTTCATACATAAGAAGGGTTGTTTGCTTGCTTCTTACAATGATCTTAGCAGACATGGAGTTTCACAATGGTACAGGACAATCTTTCCCTCACAGTTTCTTAGAACTATTTCCTCTGTTTTGTTGAGCTTTAAGTAGATTTTATGTGGTCCTCCAAATAATGATCTCATTATATACAGTATTTTTTTATCCACTTTTCTATTTTATGAAGGCATTCTTTCAGTAGTATTGGAAATGGTGAACATAAGAAAATCCTTAACTTGCTTCTCTTTCAGTTTCTCTGAAAATTTTTCTTTACTGTTCTCTCATGGATGCTTTTCCTTAAAGATGAATGAAATGCGAATATGGCTTGAAAGTATGACAAAGCTATGGCAATAAGGAATAGGAGGGTGACAAACAAACAAAGAGAGAGAACGATTTGCTGCAGTCCAGATGTTTAAAACCAAAATCCTTCATTTGTGATGATCATCAGCCCATCTTATGTGGAAAAGAGAATGGCATTGGTAAGTTCTTTGAATGTGCTATACCATTGTGATGTTTTTTAGACTAGATTCTCAATTTAATTTTCAAAAATGTTTTGTAAAATTTCTGGGTTTTTGGTTTTGGTGGAAACATTTTTTTTTCTCCTTAAAAATTTTCGGATGAGACATTTGCTTTATTCTGTCTCAAAATTCAGTTACAGATTTTAGGTATGATGGTTTATCTAGCAATTTTAATATACAAATCTTCTTGTACAGCATTTTCCAAGACTATTTGCCAAAAGGTACCTGAAAAATAGAAAGCATGACATCAAACTATCAGTTTCAAATGGGAGAATGTGGATGATCTAGTGCATTCTTTCTTGGACTATTTTACCCTTCCGCAATGAATTATGATTGCAATGGTTACCTTAATTCCCTTTTATTAGTTGCACCAAACTTTATTTTCTTTTATTATCTTGGTACTGCAGTTGATCGACTATAGTTATATCTCTGAATCCCTATCATTTTTATTTTTTATTTTTTAATTAAGTCTGAGTAGTGCGTGCATCTCTTCCTCAATAGATTCATGGAGAACGATTTTAAGGTCTGATTCAGTGTACTTATGTTGTGAATAATGTGATTTGATTTAAATTACAAATTGATAACTATTTTGAATCTTTTTTTTTTTTTTTGCTGCAATAGTTACAATTGTTTATTTTTGGTAATGAATTATTGTTGCAATGGTTACCTTATTAATTCTCTCTTATTGGTTGCAATAGGATTTATTTTATTTTGTTATCTTGCTACTGAATCTCTTTCTTTTTTAATGTTAATGAAGTTTGAGTAGTGAGTGCATCTCTTTATTCATGAATCTGCTTGATAATAATGCTTTCTCTTCTTTTCGTGGATGATCTCATCTATAGGTAGTTTGACATTAAGTTTCAAACTTCTACCCCTATGAGAATTTCAAAAATATGTTGCAAAAGGCAGGTTTTACTTGAGGGGGGGGTTTTTTTTTTGGGTCAACTTTTTAATATTATTTATCGCCTTTAATTCGAAACCTTTGTCATGAATACATCCCTTACCTCTCCCTTCCTTCTATCTTATGTCACTTGTGACCTTTCTCTCTCTATATTCTCTTCCTCTCTCACCATCTCTGTCAAAGTAAGACCATACATATAGCTTTAGTTAGTTCATAGTATTTTTTCTACCGATGTGCATTTGCACTTATATTTCTGCTAGTATAATATATATATATATATATATAGATTAGATTCTCAAAATGGTCCACCAACATTATGCCACTTTGATGAATATTTTCTTACCTTGTTTTTGTATTTTCTTTCTTGATTTACTATCACTATATGAATCCATGATTTTGGTTTTCAACAAAAACTAAATAAATAAAGTCTATGATTGTCTATTTATGGTATCCTTGATGACCTCCAATTTGGGTTCTCAGATCCAGTATATATGGTATATTTCCATAAAGAACAAAAAAAAAGAGTATATATTTTCTTTCTTGCTTGCTTTATTATTATTAATTTTTTGGGTAAGATTTCTTGCTTTCTAATCACTGTCTACACAAATGCTATGTGTGTACACACCTAGATAAGTGTAGAAAGACCGCACTGTCCCGCATTGAAAATTTATGATTCACACTTCAATAGATAAGCAAGTGGTCATAGTTTTATTTTATTTCTTTATTTTTGGTAAGAAAGTGATTAATAGTCTTCACTCCAAAATTATAAAATTAACAAAAATACCCTAGGCGGTGCCCTCAATTGAACAATTGAACCCTTTCCAATGAAAACTGGAGCGCTGTATTATTTATTCCCATAGCCAAATGAATTTGTAAGGATTTTGTATAGCTAAGACATTGTATGAGAGAGAGAGAGAGAGAGAGAGAGAGAGAGAGAGAGATTTTCAAAGATCTGATCATCAAATTAATAACCAAGGGAAAAAAACACTAAATAATTAATGAAATGATAGCATCTGCATAGCATCATTGAATCTATCATAGATAATACTGCTGAAGCAGTAATTTATGACAATATTATTATTACAATCAGAGAGTTCACATCCATATAATCTTCAACTGAGGAAACTATTGCCTCGTGCAGTCAGTTGGCTTGAAGTAGACCTTCCTTGCTTCAAGATCATAGCCAATCAAAAAATCATTTTGAGCTATATTCCCAATTATAGCAATATCATCTTCAACAGGTTCAAAGGTAATGCAAACAACGTCTTCACTTACCTGAATAAAAGCATTCAGGGTTTTCAACTGTACATCTGCACCAGTAAAATGGGCAGTGATTGGAACATTGATATCAGTACCTACTTTGTAGCATAAGCCAAGTTCCCCTATAGGGTCAGCAACAGTTGCAGCATTAATTGATTTTTTCAATTCCGATACAAGATTATTATAGAAATCAGAAGGGAGATATGTCAATGTTGTTCCTGAATCAAGGATAATGTTTCCCTCGACAGCATTAGCCTTCCTTGAGTACTTCGTCTTGAAGGCCAATCTCTTATTTCCAACACTAATTCCTTCAAGGGTCACATAGTAGAAAGTAACCAGATTTTTCGACACTAACGGAGTCGAAACAACACCATCACCGGAGACCACAGCATCACTACCAAAATTCAATTTGCTCCTGGCATTAGTATCGCCTATAGGAACCAAGCAGTAGGAGAATTTACCACCAATAGATAATTTCATTTGTGAAATCAGTGATAGAGGACCACCTCCTAGGCCAACTAAACCACTTCCGTTGTTCTTATAGTTGCCTTGATTGTAATTTCCACAACCAAAGATTTTCTTTGGTAAGGAGACTGAACTACTACTAGTGGAACCCAATGTGAATGTCTCAGTAGCAAGATAACCATTAGTGAATGATTTGTCTCCATAACCATAAGAGTACCCACAAGAACCTTCAGATGAACATTTTTTTTTTCCTACCAAATCACATTCTTGTGTGTGGCATGATATGTTTTTATAGGTTGATGATTTGGTAGGATCAAATAGGGGAGCATTTTGTTTGTAACATGGTACACAAGGCTTGCATTGTATCCATATAAGATCACTACCTGTATCAGCAATTGCAAGGTTTGACACAGGTGGTGTACCAAATGATATTTCCATGAGATATATTCCACCGACAGTTGAAACCGTCGTCGAAACTTGAGATGGAGAGATTAAGGACTGCTTGAAATAATTGACACGGGACACTGATCGACGGAAGGCATTCTGTAGACGCTCGAAATGAGTCACCGACGGGTCATAAGAAGGAGAGAGTATTGAATCCCAGTGGATAAGATCGACACTGAACCCACCATTACCATGACCAGCTTCAGCTTGGGAAAAGGTGGAAAGGTAAATGGAGAAGAAGACTATGACTAGAGCAGGTGAGGGTGAACAAGAACTAATATAAGAAGCCATGATTATGAGGAGGGTGTAGAGAGAGACGTGAGAATTGGATATTTGTAATAGCTATACTTATAGTTAGAGTCTAGAAGACTACACAAGAACTATATGGAAGGTACAGATATGGAAGGTGCAGAGGGATTTGATTCACGATTTACTGTTTTCATATTCAGGATTTTGACTAGATTCAAATCCTCTTGGAGGCTTTTCAATTCTTACGCGGAATATAACCAAAGTCTTGTGGATTCATCTGTGAAATACAAATGGCCACAATATATATAAGGTTTATCCCATCAAATTGATTTTTGAGAAATCTTTTATAATTTGCTTGAAATATAAGGATGCTTCCTTACCTTACCAAAAAGAAATATAAGGAAGCTTGGAAGTTGGCAATAGTAGCAGAAGATTAAAAGACAATGTATCAGTACAATGGGTTGTTCCAAGTACAATTAAAGGCGGATTCTTTTAAAAAGTAGGGTCAATAAATTTGAACCCATCCGGTCTGCCGTGTGGCAACTTGCCAAAGTGGCCCATGCTAGAAGAGTTCTCTCTCTCTCTCATACACAAACACACACAAGATCGGTCACCAGAAAGAAAGAAGGAAATATTTCAGCAAGACATTTCTTCAATAAGCAGATCATATAAGTGCTATTGTATTAGCAGAAACACAAGGTAACTAAAAAGAAACTGAAAATCAAACATGGAAATTTTTCATTAAGAAAAGGAAGATGAATCATCTTTTCAATATCTATTTTTTTGAGCGAGTGCCTTATTTGGCATAAATGAGAATTCGTTCTGAAATATAGCGAAAAAAATAAATTTAATTTTGTAATCATGTCATCAAGCCTCACAGAGATATAAGGTGTTCAAAAAATCCATCACGTGGAAAGGGAGAATAGTACCTTGACCATTACGAGTGTAGTGCCTCGCAGGCAACTTAACTCTTACACAACAAATGTTACTAAAAATGATTTAACATGATGGTATGTATATTCCAAAATCATCACTATATCTATTATATTGTCTTGGAAAACTTGATTTTTGGAAAACAGTATATTCAATACAATAGCATGATACGCTATATTGTATTGAAAGACTTGATTTTTTGCAGTAGGGTCAAAATATTTAATACTACGGTAAACTCAGATATTGTCCACCTAATTTGTATATTTTTAACAATGGGATTTCTACTATCATCCAAAGTTTGTTCTTAGTATTTACTCAGTTCAGGCCCATTTTTCTTGGAAATTTATTTTTTAAGTTAATTCCTAAGATTATTGCTACTCGTGTTTCAACAATGCTACCTGAGTTGATTTCAGGAGAATAGGGAGCTTTCCAAAAAGGAAAGATTATCTCTCAAACATATGTGTCGCCTTAGAGTTAGCCAACATGATGCATGTAAAATCTTTTGGAGGTAGTGGGGTTGACGTTGGACATTCAGAGAGCGTATGATACTTTGGATTGGGTTTTTTATTTTATGCGCTCCGTAAACTTGGGTTTGCTCAACTTTGGATTGATCATATTCATCAGATTCTTAAATCTACTAAACTTTCAATTCTGATCAATGGTGGACCTGTAGGATTTTTTGGTGTTGAGTGTGGGCTGAGACAAGGTGGTCCTTTGTCTCCAATGCTTTTTATTATTGCAGAAGAGGTGTTATGTCGAGGAATTAGAGAGCTTGCTGATAAGGGACTAAATAAGTCTTAATCTAGTCCAAGGAATGTCTCCACTTCTTCTCATTTGTTGTATGCAGAGGACATTATGGTTTTCATGAAGGCTAAAGTTTGTGGTGTTCAGAGGCTGAAATCTTTTTGGATTACTATCAATCCTACTTGGGCCAAAAAATCAACTTAGATAAGTCTAAGATTTTCTTATCTGTTGATTCATCCAGCCCGCAAACCACTGCTCAACTGGACCAGTGCAAGATATGACTTCAAGCTCACTAAGACTCAGGGTCCAATCGGTTCTAAAATCACCACACAGTGCACTGAAGATTCCCTTTCTATTATCGAGTCTCCTTTTACTTGTACTTTTTCTGAATTTCCTTCTGTTAATGAAATTCCACACTTTCAATATGTTAAGTATGTAGTCTTTCCAGCTATGAATGAAAATTCTGATTTCGAGTATAATTTATCTCTTTCTGATGATGATCTTAACAAAATAATTGATGAATATCATGAGTTGTTAAAACAATCTAAAGAAAAAAGAGATAAACCTATGAGTGAGGACACTCGACTCATTAACTTAGGATCCGATCAATACCCTAAAGAAATTAAAATTGGTGCAACCCCGAAGGAAGAAGAAACCTCACAAATGGCCAGTCTGTTAAAAGAATTTGCATGCTTGGTCCTATGAAGACATGCCTGGCATTGACCCAAAAATAGTGCAACATCGACTCCCTATGTATCCAGATGTGAAGCCTATCAAACAAAAGGCTATAAGAATGCGGCCTGAATGGAGTGAAAAGATTAGAGAAGAAGTAATTAAGCAATGGAATGTAGGATTCTTGCAAGTCATAAAGTACCCCCATTGGTTGGCTAATATTGTTCCGGTTCCAAAGAAAGATGGAAAAGTCAGAATGTGTGTGGATTTAAGAGATTTGAATAAAGTCAATCCTAAAGATGACTTTCCTTTGCCTCATATTGATGTATTGGTTGATAGTACGGCAAGACATGCCTTATTGTCATTCATGGATGGGTTTTTGGGATACAACCAGATCAGCATGCATCCTGAAGATATGAAAAAGACTGCTTTTACCACCCCTTGGGGGAACTGTTACTATAAGGTAATGCCATCTGGTCTAAAGAATGCTGGAGCCACATACCAAAGGGCCGCTACCACTATTTTGCATGATATGATTCACAAGGAAGTGGAAGTCTATATTGATGATATGATTGTCAAGTCTATCGACAGACAGGGGCATATCCCAGCACTAAGAAAGTTTTTTGAAAGAATCAAGAAATTTCAATTATGGTTGAACCCTCAAAAATGTGTGTTTGGCACGAAGGCAGGAAAGTTATTAGGCTTTCTTGTAAGTGAAAGAGGTATAGAAGTGGACCCTATCAAGATTAAAGCAATCAAGGACATGCCTACACCTTGGTCTGAGAAGGAAATACAAGGATTCCTTGGTCACATCCAATACATCAGCTATTTTATAGCCCAATTGACCACTATCTGTGAGTTGGTGTTCAAGTTTTTGAAGAAGGATCAGCCTACACAATAGAATTCCTAATGTTAAGAAGCCTTCGACAAAGTCAAGGGATACTTGTTAAATCCACCAGTTCTTATGCCACCAGTAAAGGAAAAACCACTTCCGTTATATCTTTCAATAGGGAAATTCTCGATGAGGTCCATGTTAGCTCAGAAAGATAAGGCAAAAGGAGTAGAACAAGCTGTCTACTATTTGAGCAAGAAATTCTTGGAGTATAAAGTTCAGTATACATCATTACAAAAGACTTGCACAGCTCTTATTTGTGCAACAAGACACTATATGGTGGCATATCCCATTCACATGATTTCTAGAATGGATCCTATCAAGTATTTATTCAAAAAGCATACACGCATTGGTAGAATGGCAAGGTGGTTGCTATTACTCTCAGAATTTGACATTACATATGTCAATCAAAAGTCTATCAAAGGCAGGACAATTGCGGATCACTTGTCTGCACATCCCACAGAAGATGGGAGATCATTAGATGATACTTTTCTAGATGAGGAAATCATGTTTGTTGAAGAAGAAAACTCTATTAACACATGGAAATTATATTTTGACAGAACAACCAATCAAAGAGGTTTTGGGGTAGGAGTGTTATTAATAACACCCGACGAGCTGTATTTACCTTCATCTTTTCGGCTTGATTTTCTATGCTCCAATAATATTTCTGAATATGAAGCATGTGCAATTGGCCTGGAGATAGCTCTGACAATTGGGGTAAAAAGAATCTGAGTGTTTAGTGACTCATCCATTGTAATCTTCCAAACTCAAGGTGAGTCTGTAATTCCTTTAATTTTGGGTGGTGTCATTCTATACAAAGCTTTAGACACTAACACCGCTCCAAGAACTAAAGCCGGGTTAGGTCATCTGGGAAGACATCAGGAAATTCCCTAACTATATTCAGTTCCTCTAATGGTGTGACCTTTGCTTCTACATCTTATACTGAAGGTAGGTAGCCCTGACATCTTTCTTCCAATAACCTTTCCACCTATAAGGCAGAAATGAGAACCTCTCTAGGTTGTTTTATCTTATCTGTTTGATACACAAGCTCTTCACCATCATCACTCACCACCTTAATTTTTTTTTCGGCACACATGACATTTGCCCGATAAGTAGATAGCTAATCCATGCCCAATATAATATCAAAATTCTGCATATTAAATTTGATAAGCTAGTCATCCAGCATCTTTTCACCTATATCAATGGGACATGGTCCATACACTTTATTTAATTGGGTCAATATAACAATCAATTTTCTTTCTAAAGCCCTGGGTTTCATATCAATCTTTCTAGCAAACCTTTTAAATATGAAAAAATGTGATGCACCAGAGTTAAATAATACATAAGCTAGTATATCCGAGATAGATATGGTACCTACTACGACATCGGGGCTTGCCTCAACCTCTTCAGGTGATAGTGCATACATTCTTCCCTGAGGTGGACCACCTTGAGTTAAGGCAGGTCTAGGAACAGGAGGTTGGTTCTGTGCCACAGCTGGTTTATACGGGCAATCCTTTGCAAAATGTCTGAGCGAATGGAAAACATAGCACCTCTTCTATGAGGCTAGCACTGGTACTAGTGCCCTCTGTATCTGGCCCTGTACAGTAGAAGGATGAGGTGACCGAGGGGCTGTAGGTACCATGCTGGTGTTTGGGCAAAAGGAGGTAGTACCCGATCTATCGACTGGGCGGGGCATGTATCCTGATGACCTATAGGGCTGCTATAATGATGGTCTATAATTATATGGCCCACAAAAACTCTTGTTCGGGCTACCAAAATCTACATGGGGATTAAAACTCCTCCAAAGCCCAGATGTGGTGGAAGACTCTCCCTTTTGCTTGTTTTCTATAGTTTTGGCCTTCTGGACAATTTGAGCAAAATCGGTCAAGTCCATGGCCCCCAAAATTGTGCCAATAAATACTTTTAGTCCCTTCAAAAACTTCTTTCCCTTTTCCTCTGCTGTGTTCATGTGTGGGGAGGCAAAGTAAAATAACTCCTCAAACTACTACTAGTATTCATGGACAGACTTGTTTCCCTGAGTCAAAGCTGAGAATTCAGTTTCCTTCCGATCTCTGAAGCTTTTGAGGGGTAATAATTCGATAAGATCAATTCCTTGAACTGTTCCCTTGTTGGTTCCAGATGGGTTGCCACCAAAATAGGCTTAGAAGCCTTCCACCATGAATCAGTTTCATTCCTTAATTGTAACTCAGCACAGATAAGCTTTTGAGGTTCTGTACATTCTACCACCTCAAATATCTTTTTCATTTCTTGGATCCACCGATCCAGTTCTAATGGATCACTTCCCACCTTAGTGAAGATAGTGGTAACTGCTTCTTAAATAATTCCACCACCCTTGCAGTAGTGGTTGCTGGTGGATAGTGCGGAGGATAAGCTGGGTAATAATGGTACAGGGGTGGCACCATATATAGAGGAGTGCCATATGGAGGAAACCATGGAGTGGCTACAGGTGAAATACGCCCTGGTTGGTCCTGTGGTGGTGCAGCAGGTAATGCACTCCCTTATGTCTTGACAGGTGGTGCTCGAAGAGAAGCAACCCCCGGTTGAACTCCAACACCGGGTACAACAGGTGGATCTTGTGGGAGAGGTACCCCACAAGGGTTAGGTGGTTGTCTAATGGGATAGGTACCACGTGGTCCCCTCTTGCACTACTACTGGATCTAGTTTGTACCATGATGCTTTGTACCTAGATTGCATTAAGATTTGGTACAATTAAGTGCCACATTTATTTCATGTAACCACAAAATCAATGCACATCATGCCTCTCATTTTGTTTTTCATAGTGCATTTCATCATCATAGCATGCATTCCAGACATTGAGTTCTATATGGTATTGTAATTATTCCACATAGGCATGCATGAAGATTAATTGCACATCAGTTCATAATTCATGCAAAAACAGGTTCTACAAGGCTTGAACATCAAATCCCCAAACTTTGGGATTTTTTTGCCCAAAAATCCACACCGGCGAGTTATACCGGCAGGTGGGTTATTTTCAGGACCCGCCAGTGGCAACCTGCCAGTTGCCCACGCTATTTTGTTTTAAGGGCAGAAAAGCCCCTATTTTTAAGACCTTTTATTTCTCTCCTTTCCCTCTCTTCTCCAAACCACCCAAGGCGACAAGAGAAGGATCTAGGAGCCCTTTGCAAGCCCTATTCACACTTCCATTTGGATTCCGAGTTCCTCAAATCTATTCTCAACATCAAGTAAGTCGGTTTCTCTCCTTGCTCCATTGAGATTTTGGTTGTTTTTGTTCCATGCTCTTAAAAATCTGTTTTTCTTTTAAAAATCCTCCAAATAGAAAGAATGTGGCATGCATGTATGTTGTTTGTTCCATGGTTTTCATTTTTAATCATCACATTTACCATTTCCATGGATTCACAACCATATTTTCCCAAATTTTTGTTGTTTTAGGGTTTTGTTCATTTCCTCTCTTATTTCTTGTAAAATGTTTGATTCAATGAGTCTATATATTTACATTTGATTGCATAATAGTGGTAGGAGTGTTACATTGCACATATGCATCACTTTTCACTCTTTGGCATGAAATTCTCCCCATTTCTAGGTTAGTGTTCTTGGGAAATTTGGGGCTTTCACTTGTTTGACCTCAATATGCCAAATTACACACATTTTCATGAAATTAAACCTTTCCTCATATGTTATTGCCAACAATCTCATCAATGCTCTGAATATGCTAGGTTTATACTCTTCTCTGTGAAATTTGAAACTTTCCCTCACCCTTTAGAAAATCTATCAATTTCCTCAAATGGTTACCAACTTGGTATTTGCATGTATCTATACATTACATAATTGCTTTCCTCTCTTGTATCATGCTTGTATGATGCTTCAAATATCATAACCCCATGTCATTCGTTGTCAATGCGTTGTTTTGTCAAACTATCACTTATATATAATTATATTGTTTCTATAGCCTCTCACTAAAGGCTCTTTCTTCCACTTGTCATGTCACCTACATTGCTTCCATTGTATGCCTTTTCCTGAATGTCGTTCCATTTACTTCCCTCCTAATGCACTTATCTTGTTGGTTACGCTCTTTTCTCACCTTTACAATTCTCAGTTGGTACCTTATCCGTTTTCTTATATCTTCTTCCCGACTTTTTGCATGATGTCTTCCCGTAAAAGGAAAGGGAACTCCCTCTTCATCTAGGAGTGGGCATGCTCCTAGTAGGAAGAAGAAGGGTGCTACCTCCAGTTCTTTTCCCTCTTGAGCCCGACTTACTAGAGATCTTTCTGAGGACCTCAAGGATTATGATGAGAATATCTTTTGCAGTCTTGAAGCTGCACTTTCTTGGAGCACCTTCTCCAAAAGACCAGTCCTAATGGAGAAGTCTGTAATGATGAAGGACTTCACTCAGGTTCAGTTACTTAAGAGGTTCACAGCCCTTAGTTGGGAGGCCATGCTATCAGTTGACCGCCTATGCTACCCGAATCTTGTCCGGCTGTTTTATTGTAACCTGAAAGTGGTGTATGATAGCAGAATGTATACCCTCACTAGTCGAGTGAAGGGTTGAGACATCAGGCTACCGATTGACTTGTTGGCAGGGATTCTGTGCATCTCCATGGAGGATACTTGATACTATTGCCCTCCTAGGGGTAAGGCTTTGGGTCCCCACATGAGCGAGACTCTCCAGAAGCACATCTATCGGACCATTTGTGGCAACACTATCTGACTAGAGTCCGAGACTGCCATCCTTCTAGATGTTCGAGTTTTCAGCCGATTGGTATAGTTCAACCTACTTCCCTACACCAAACATCGGAACCAGATGAACTTCAGAGCTCCATATGTGGCATACTGTCTCTATACTGCTTTGGGTAGTCCTCCACGACTATGCCTTCCATATATGGTTATGAAGACCATGGAGTACCATGCAGCCCATCCTACTGATGGCAACTACCCATATGCTCGATCACTTACCAAAATATTCGAGCACTTCCAGCTAGCTCTTGAGGGTGAGGTGGGTAGTGTCCCCTAGGGTAGATTTGGCCGGGGCATCCTACATAAGATGAAGTTGTTTCATTTGATGAAGCCTACAATGGGGAAGGCAGCCCAAAAGGAGGGCGACAAGGAGGAGGATGACAATGACTATGTCCCAGAGGAGGAGGACGTGGATGTGGATATAGAGATGGAGGATGTGGTCCCCATCAAAGTAGTTCCACTATCTCTAGGTGGAGCCTTTGATTTCCAAGGTTCGATGGCCAGGAGAAACTCCTGACAAGACAGGTGGCCATGCAAGAGACCTAGGTAAGCTTGGTTATGGCATGGACATAGATGATCTGGACACTAATTTGGACTTAGCATCTAGGGACATGGCGAGGAGCCTGAGATACCTTTAGGAAGACATGGATTTAGTTCACCACCGATTTGACTATTATGATCAGTGCTTGGGTATCAACTCAAAGTCTCGGCTGGGGGAGGTCGTCGACATTAATGATGATGACGATGAGGAATGATAGGATTGTTGATTTTATTTTCTTTCTTTTGGAATGTGGTTCTAGAATTCTACCTTCTTTTCTTTTACTCATATATTCTCTTTTCTTCTGTTGTGATTTGTGAATTCTATGTTGTGTATGAAAATATTTTGTGGTTATGTAATTTCCCTCTCTATGTGAAACTTTTGGTACCTCCAAGTTATGAATGCATCGTAGAAAAATTTTCAAGTTTTATGTACTTTTAGATTTTATTTGAAGTCTTTTATGTTTTCCCCAACCCCTTGTCTATTTTTGGGTTTCTAATAATTAATCTTGCAAGCAGTGTGTGATTAGAGGATCGCCGCTATGATACCACCATTGTCACGCCTCATTTACATAGAACCAGACCAATGATCGGGTTCCCTCCGGGTAATCCAAAACCACCAGGATCATCTGATACAACAATCACAGCACAACAAGCCACACGTAATCATGGAATATAATATAATAGTTCAGCGAAAGTCTTATCATAATGATTACCTGTAATTTCCTGTATAATCTTGATACCCAAATTGTTATACATAAAGTATTTACATGTGGGCCCGTAGGCATAATATTTACACAAAAAAAGAAATTTAACTATCAAGAGCACAAAAGGGAAAATAAACCAAAAGAATCAAAAGGAGTACAGTAAATAGGATCTGTCACTGTTGCCCTACAACACAACCCTCACATGGGCAACCGTCACCATATTTGAATTCTTCGTAGAGCCACCAATCCCCACTAGGGATTTTTCAGTGGGACCCAGCACGGGTTCCTCTACAGAGTATCCTGTAAAATCATCTAAAAAGGTGTGTACACAAGGGGTGAGTTCACTAGCCCAGTAAATGGAAAGAAAGACGCACACAAGTAATTACAATCAAATGATCCTATATGCATGAGATTCATTTTATTCTTATTCACCTAAACAATCATGTTAGGTCATAGGTAACATGCTACTCACAATCACAGTGCATGTATGCCCCAGGTATGAGATGCGTTCTCCATCCCATGATATGCCCATAGGGTTATCAGAGAAGGCCCACAGTGAGCACTCAAAAAAGTAAATCGTGGTCGAACCTCAGCAAAAATGTAAATCATGGCTGAACCACAGCAGAAAAGTAAATCGTGGCCAAACCACTACAGAATATAAAAGCAATACGATTGGCCCTCTAAATATATCACCAAGGTTTTCAACTGTCCTAATGATCAGCCAGGCGTACTTCTAACCACCATGTCGGTCCGCTACCAATGCTTCCCCCCAGTGATAACCCAACACGTAAATCCCTGTTGGGAAAGATCGTAGCACGAGAAAATATGATATCTTAACCACATGCTCCTATATGAGATAGTACAACTGCATAGTACTTCTGTGCCCCATTCCACGGTGTACCAATGCATTTGTTTTCAAGCCGACTACGGCATCTATTCTAAAAATCTTACACATGTTCAGTAAATCATCATCATACCACAACATATGGTAAATCCATTCTCATGATTCCAAGCAAGTAACAAGCATTTAGAAATTAAGATACAACATATTCAATTCTAAATGCATCATTCATACATTAAGCATATGCATTGGAGTGGCCATCGAAATATTAATATAGTCAATGAATGCACAAGATGCTGAAAACATTCCAAAATGAAGAACAAAGTTCTCTCCCCACTTATCTATTCTTGTGGAAGAATCTGCACTCATGGCACGAGTAATATCTGGAGTGAGAAGATGAGTTTCTCGAAACCTAGCACAGACAAGGAATTTAGAAATACATCTAATTCAGAACTATAAATGACATAGGATATAGACATGACATGTAAAATAGTGTGAAGAATGTTGTCGGTGAGTTTGAGTTCCATCAGAGCTCATTTGGGCTTCAAATGGGTCATACTAGTGGGTAGGAGAACCCACTTGTGCAAACTATCCAAACTCAGAATTTCTCGAGAGTTGGACAGATCTTTGACAACCCAAACTATATTAGATGAAGATCGACATTCCAATGCTAAGCCGTCTGTCAGAGCAGATGGTGATGTAGCTCAATACACCTAATTCGACTGAGCATTGACATATTCATGGATTCTAGCAGTCCTGATGCCACTATGCTTATGTCCAAGGAGCCCATGGCTTATCTTGTAGTTATCATAAGCAAAGAGAAGATGTGATGATTTATCAAAATATTACTCATTTGCTACTGACACAACCAAACCTTTACCACTGTTGCA
>NC_056565.1:2227494-2298267 GCF_013358625.1 Macadamia integrifolia | reverse complement strand
TTCTTTATTTTTTTTTTTTTTGACTAATCAAGGATGGGGAATAAATAGGCCTTGATGAACTGGTACTGGGTGATGACTTTTGGGGGATAGAATCTTGGATAAGAATTTGACAGACCATAGATGAATGCTAGATACCTAATGGCCTTGCATGCCAAATGACGATTCTTGGGGGATAGAATCCTGGATAAGAATTAACGGACTAGTAGGTGTACGATAGATACCTAATGGCCTTGCATGCCAAAGGGTGATTCTTGGGGACACAAACTATGATGATCTTTAAGATACATTGATTATTAATTTAGGAACCAATTTATTGCCTCGAGATGGTTGAGACCGCACATGCACATGTCAAGTTACCTACGTATCCCTCAAAAGGAATCAGGTCTGACGTAGTTTAGGCTATTCACCCTTTTAGACATAGTATTTCTTGAGTTGATCCATGTTGACTAGTCTGGGTAGTTCTTCGCTGTTGTGGTCTATGATTTTCATAGCTTTGCCTAGTAAAATCTCTTTGACAGCGAATGGGCCACTCCAGTTAGGCCTGAATTTTCTCCTTAGGGCATGAATTGGGGCTCTTTGCTCTCGAAGAACAAGTTCACCCTCCTTTATGTGATGGGGCTTCACATTCTTATTGAAGGCCCTTACCATTCTCAGTTGATATTTCTTCAGATTGTCGATTGCCTTCATACGCCTTTCTTGAGCTCGTTGTGTCTGGTCTTCACCCATTCTCTTTCAGGTAGCTGACTATCCAAGAGTACTCTTAATGATGGCACGTATAACCACCTAAGGGCAAGTTGATTCAAACATATTTGAAGAAAGATCATTCAGAAGAGATTCATGATTTTTTCGGATGTGAAAAAGAGGAAATGAAGCAATTCGTTAGATATGGAAAGATTGGCATTCTTAAAGTGGCTAGGAGGTTCATTCAATACCTAACACTAGGAGGAATCCATCAGCAAAGGTCACAAGATGCTTATCTACTGTGCATGATAGCTCGCTATGTTCTCCGAACTCTAGGATGTGGTGCAGTCTTGATAGAAGTGATAAAGCAATTGAAGAAAGGAAGAAATATCATTCTCTGGCACTTGCTGGTAGACACATAAAAGACAAGTGCATTAGTAGGTGTGGCACCCGCTAGTCTTACCCACCGGTAGGCCCAAAGAAGACAGGCAGGTCACACTGGTAGGTGTGGCACCCGTCGGTATTCCTCGGGTTTTGTTGTTTTCCTTCATTTTCTTCATTCCACCTCTTGAAAACTTAATAGGGTGGTTCCCACTTCATTTCCCACACTTCCTAAGCGTCATCTACTTGATTGTTTTATGGATCGAAGCCATTAACAAGACTTGGGAAAAGAAATCATACCTTAACTTGATGTAGGTACCATGGACATCCGCCCCCCCCGGCGGGATCACGGTACGGCGCATAGCGCGTGTACACACGCTAGGGTTCAACCCTAATGAGATGAGATAGTATCTCCCGGTCATCAAATGCCAAAGCGGGGGATACACGTTATGGGTAAAAGGAGTCGTCACCTAGAAATGGTCTAGGACCCATAAATTTCTCCCCCAATCAAGGGAGAGAGACTAATGACTTTGATGGATAAGGCTGGTTTGCACCAAGATTCTAGACAAGTGTCAAGTGACAGACTAGGAAGGTGTTAGGCACCCAGTCTGCCCGACCCTAAGGCCGGTCTTTTTTTATTTGACCAAAGTTTGTTTATACCCTACTAACTAGTTCTAAATCTAGGTCACTGAAAACCCTAAACTAGGTATCTAAGCATGACATGTGAAAACCCTAAGCCAAGTGTCTATGTTATGCTAACCTAGGTGATAATGCAAATAATGAAATGATTATGCTAATTAAATATTAAAAACCCTAAATGATTTGATTAACGAATTATGAGTCTTAGATTAAGCTAATTAAGTAAGTCTAAACCTAGGATTAGTTTAGCAACTTATGAAACCCTAAATTAAACTAATTCGATTAATTGAGCCTAACCTAGATGGATGATCAATAAATTTATGGAACCCTAAATTGGATTAATTAAAATGATTAAACCCAATCCCTAATAATTTGTGAAATAAATTATTGCAATCCTACTTAATCTAATTGGTAAAAAGATTTTCAAATTAAATGGGGCCTAATTAAATTAGAAAATTTAAATGGGCTAATTACATTAAATGGAAGCATTTTACTAGTCTACCTAATCTAGTTTAGGAAGATTAAACTAAACCTATGGTTTAATTAAATAAATTATGAAACCTAATTGCCCTAATTATGTTTACCTTGAGCTAATCCTGAGATGAGTTAAACATTTTCAAAGCCCTAGCTAAGCTAATGAGAAGAGAATCTTTTAACTAATTAATCTAGTTAATTATCCTACATTAAATAACTAATTAATTGGTTGATTAAAATAAACGAACTACTAGAGGGAAAAAGATTGGTAATCACGCAAATTTAATAAATTAAATTGAATGAACAAATCAAATGCAATGATTAAAAAAAAACTAAATAAATTAACCACAATTAAATAAACAACAATCGAAATGACTAATTAAGTTAACTAAGTTACTTTAATTAATCTAAATTAGTACTACACTAATGCAAGTGAATGTTGGAATACAAAAGATAGGAGATAGTAGGAAAACCCAAATCTCCAATACGCACCTAATGCTACGAGCCGGTTTGAGGGGCCAGCCACGACCGTACTAACCTACGTCCTAGACTACGGCCCATAGACCCATTTGCTGATTCAAGATCCTAATTTAATAGAAATTAGTGAAACCATATGATTCAAAAATAATGAGAAAAACCCAATCGGTTTCAGCCCTCGATCCTAAGGGCTGGATTAGAGTGACCCTAGGACTCCATATGGAATCCCCTAAAAGTGTTAATTGAAACACGACGAAGGTAAAGGTGAAATAAGAGAAATATCACACAATGATAGGGGTTGGGGAGCATATTACAATTTGAATTACAAAAATAAATAAATAAATGGAATGAATAAACAGAAGAAAATAAAATATAAAATAAAAAAAATAAAAAAATAAAATAAAAAAGATAGAAGAGAAGGAGATGGGGTTTCGGCCATAGCAGCGGCAGGGAAGGAGAAGGGAAAAAGAAGAAGAAGAAGAGAAGAAAAAGAAAGGAGGTGTCCCACGAATGGCAGCTAATCAACAAGCAGAAACCCATCTGGCTGCGAAAGCCAGAGGAGATCACGAAAGACGAGTATGCTTCGTTCTACAAGAGCTTGACCAACGATTGGGAGGAGCATCTGGCTGTGAAGCACTTCTCTGTTGAAGGGCAGCTGGAATTCAAGGCAATCCTCTTTGTGCCAAAGAGGGCTCCATTCGACCTTGGTTTTGTTAAGGGTGTTGTTGACTCAGACGACCTTCCCCTTTAACATCTCCCGTGAAATGCTTCCAGCAGAACAAGATCCTGAAGGTCATCAGGAAGAATCTTGTGAAAAAATGCATAGAGATGTTCACGGAGGTTTCAGAGAACAAGGAAGATTATACCAAATTCTACGAGGCATTCTCGAAGAATTTGAAGCTGGGCATTCATGAAGATAGCCAGGACAGGTCGAAATTGGCTGATCTGCTCCGGTATCAGTCTACAAAGAGTGGTGATGAGATGACGAGCCTGAAGGACTATGTCACCAGGATAAGGAAGGTCAGAAAAACATCTACTACATTACCGGTGAGAGCAAAAAGGCCGTCGAGAACTCTCCCCTCCTGGAGCGGCTCAAGAAGAAAGGCTATGAAGTCCTCTTCATGGTTGATGCCATTGATGAGTATGCTGTTGGTCAGTTGAAAAAGTATGATGGGAAGAAGCTTGTCTCTGCAACCAAAGAAGGCCTGAAGCTTGATGATGAGACAGAGGAAGAGAAGAAGAAGAAGGGAACTGCAGCAGCAGGGAAAAAGAAAAGAAGAAGAAGAAGAAGAAGAAGACGTGAGTTGCAGGGTTCGGTCGCTGCAGGTTTTGGAGGAAGGAAAGAAAAAGAAGCTGAGAAGAAGGAGAAGAAGAGAAGAAGAAGAAGGATGAGGAGGAGTTAGGTGTGGCTGCGGTTCGGTTGGAGCAGCAAGGAAGAAAAAGAGAAGAAGAGAAGAAGAAGAAGAAAAGAAGAAGAAGATGCAGAAGAAAGAGGGGGGTTCGGTTGCTGCCAGTTACAGCAGCAGGGAAGGAAAAGAGAAAGAAAAAGAAGGAGAAGAAGAAGAAGAAGAAGAGAGGAGGGTTAGGTGCGGTGGCTATTGTATCAGGGAAGAAAAAGAGAAGAAGGGAAGAAGGGAAGGGAGTGTTCGGTTGCTGCCGGTTAGGGGTTGCAGCAGCAGGGAAGGAAAAGAGAAAGAAAAAGAAGAAGGGGAAGGGAGTGTTCGGTTGCTGCCGGTTAGGGGTAGCAGCAGGGAAGGAAAAGAGAAAGAAAAAGAAGAAGAAGAAGAAGAAAAGAAGAAAGAAGATTAGGTTATATGTAAGGTTCTGATCCAAGGGTTCAGATTAAAAGAATAAAAAGTAACTTAAGAAAAAAACTAAACCAAATCAAAGGTAAACATAAAAAAAAAAACAATTAAACCTAACTAAACTAAAAGAATCAATTAAACCTGAATATCTTTAATTGGACCAGAATAAATCAATTTACATCTAATAAACCGCATTGAACCAAATTGAGACTAATTAAATATAATTAATCTAAACAAATCAAGTATTAATAAATTAGAAATTAATCTATTAAATTAGATAAGCTAGTTCTAAACTACAATTAGGAAAAGAAAAATACCTTAAACCGGCTTTAATCAAGAAACAAGGGGAGATAACCTTTATGCTTCAAGACCAAAATCGAACCGAACCGGGCTAAGTCTCCCAGCTCAAGGAAGGATTACACATTCAAAAATTTTAATTGGAGGAATTATTTATTTAGAGAGAGGGAATTAGCAAAAACCTTCATGGGGCCATATTCCTTCTCTCAAATTTTTCTCAATTTTTTTCCTCCTTTTTGGAAGAGGGGAAAGGCTATTCTTATAGCCTTGGGACTTGGGACAATTCTTTCATATTTTCGATGTGGGACTAAAAAACTAGAGAGAATTGTCCAAAAAGGCTTGCTTTTGGACAAAGGGGTTTGGGCCCCATGTGGCACCCTTTGATTGCTTGGAATGGAATCTGATACCAAACTTTGGAGTCAACTTTCGGGGGTCATATCTTTCAAACCGTTTGTCGGAATTCGACGTGTAGTATGTCGTTAGAAAGCTCAGTCTGAGCATTATCCAATGATGTGAGACATGATTGCAGTCTCGACCGGAAACCTTTACGAAAATATGCATAAAGTTGGGACCTGGATCATATAATGAAAGAGAGAATTGAGCGTCGATTCGCATAGTTCTCGCATCAAAGTGTAATGTCCAACTTGAGGGGACAAACAACAATAATACACAACATCAAATTCTAATTTTTGAAAACATTTTCTCTTGAAAGTTTATAGGAAAAAATGGTCATTTTCTACTCCAAGTTTGAAAATTCTCCAAGTCTAAAATATCCAACATGTAATCCTTCATATTATCATCATTGCCGGGGGGTGACAAAATTCGGTGTCTACACTTGAAAACCCCAAATCTTGGGCTCCTCTTCCCAGACTCAAATGCCACTTCAATAACTCCCAAATCTTTGTTTCTCTTCTTAAATCCTTTAAAGAAATCATACAAGGGTTTCATTATTCCCTAAATTCAACCACATACAAAAAGAGTTTTATCATATCTTAAGGGTTTATGGCGTTTCTTACCTCAATATGTAGATCTCAAGACACCGGTGACAATACCGACAGAGAAAAGGTAAAACGTGGCTACGGGACCCAAGAAGGTAGCCTTCTTCCTAGTCTCCTTCTTCTTCTTCCTCTTTTCTCCCTCCTCTTTACTCTCCTCACCAAACTTTGCTGAAATCATAAAAGGGAGAGAGAGAAGGACTTGAGTGCTATTTATACCTTAGTTCATAAATATCTACTAAGGTCTGTTTGGCTTTGCCCATTTATGGACCAAAACATATTAAATCGTGTTTTCGGGTGAAGTAGCCGATATCTTTGGGCATATAAGACCCCATTATGACAAAAAGGTTAAAATACACGTGCTTACCCAAGTTGGGTTTGCTAGGGTCCACGTTACCCATACAGGTGGGTCACACTGGTGGGTCTCGCACCTACCAATGACACCCACCAATTGTCCAAATAAGCCAATCTTGCTGTATTTTGGAGAAAAAATGGGATCTTAACACGTATCCTACTCTCGTCACGTGTTGTGAACGAAGTTCTTATCATTCAAATATGATAACGTACATTTCCTATTCATATATGACCTTGTGGTATGTGCAAGGACATAGCCTAGGCAAACAAATCACTTCGGATACTGGCTCAACCTTATCCGACCACCTAGCATTTGACGTCACCCTTGCCGTCATGTACCACAAGGCACCAGCATCAACCCGTTCTAATTCGGACCCTGTAAGACCAAACCAAATCAACCGGTCAATAAACCAGATTTCAAAAGCAGAGCTCTATAGAAGGTCTCTTTGTAGTTTATATCTTCTCTCTTCTCTCTCTGTAAGGCACCTTGCCACAAGTCTAGCCTAGTAGTATTCTGCCCTTCCTTCCGAATCCCTTTCGATTTTAAGACTCGCTTGAATGCAACGGCTTTGCAACCCTGTAGAATTTCTACCAATTCCCAAATGCCATTGCCACTAATGGATAGAACTCTTTCCTTATAATTTCTATCCACTTATCTGATTTTGTACCGTTAATGGCTTGTAGGAAGTGACTAGGTCCTCCTCTTGACCAATATCAAACTCACCTTCATTCAAGTAACATAATCTGAATGCATAGTAGACTTGCGAACTCTAATTGAATTCCTCAAAGACTCCAGATTTATAACAACAACTATGTCAACTGGTAATGGTGGATTTGTCACTGCAGTAGTTGTGTCAGCCGGTAGATCAGGCTTTGTGGGTGCAACCACATCATCTGGTGAGAGTGAATCATTTTCTCCTAACTTTAGAAGTTATACAGTATCAAGTACTCCCATATAGGTTCCAATTTCCTCTTCCTCAAACTATAAATTATGAGGTATAGAGGAATCATCACATTCAATGAATCTAGTATATATGAGTAGTCTCAACAAGTCTATGTCCTAGACCTAGACAATAGAATCTGTAACCTTGGATCAAAGACTTTCTCCTGAAGATTGAAAAGTTTTGCTTCAGCCTGATATCCCCACACTCGTAAATGTCTAAGTCTAGGCTTTCTACCAGTCCAGAGTTCATAAGGAGTTTTGCTCAATGACCTACTTGGCATTCTTTTGAGGATATGAATTGCAGTTTTGAGTGTTTCTCCCTACAAAGACTCTGGTAAGGTAGTATTGCTAACCATTGTTCTCACCATGTCCTTCAGAGTACGGTTCCTTCTCACTGCTACTCTATTATGCTGAGGCATATCCGATATGGAATACTGTGGAGCTATCCCATGTTCCTACAAATACTTGGCAAAAGATCCAAATGGTTGATCAGTGTTCCTTTAATAGTACTCTCTACCCCTGTCTGACTTGATTGCTTTGATCTTCTTAAAGTGAAAGACCTCTAATTCTGCATTGGAACACTTGAAAGCATCCAATGCGCTTGACTTCTCACTAAGTAGAAAAATATATCCATAATGAGACCAATCATCGATGAAGGTGAGGATATAACATTGGCGACTAAGGGTGAGGCTGGAAAAGCACCATAGATCCCAGTGTAATTGAGATCTAACACTTCAACACTTTGAAAAGCATCCCTCCTTATAAAAATCATCTTTCCCCTTTATGAAGTCAATGCATGCCCTCATATTTTGGAAATCAATAATGTCTAAAACTCCTCTCACTAGCTCGTCCATTCTCTTACTTAGAGAAATGGTCTATCCATTTGTGCCACAGCACAGAGGATTTATCATGAACCAATTGACGCATACCTATAGAGAGATATAGTTGAATCTATACAAACCATCTATCAAGCTACTAGAACCAATAGCAATAGAATATGCAATAAAGTGAAGCCAACTTGATTGAAATTAATTGTAAACCCATCTGAAGTGAGTTTAAAAATAGAAATCAAATTCCTCCTTCTAGAGGGAACAAAAACAACATCTTTCAATCAATAAAGTAGTCACAACTATAAAACAATTTAATGGTTCATATCCCTTCCTCTTCAACTTGCTCCATTTTTCACAAATACGTTGATTTCATCCTTACTTGGCACCCTCCTTCTTTGGAGCACCTACAATGAATCAGTGACGAAAATAGCTAATGTAGAATCAAACTACCATGAATCTACAGGGATATTAATCAAGTAGGATTCAAAATAGCTTAAGGAAAATTTCATACCATTGTCCTTCTTACCTAGATAAGCCTTCCTTTTGAAGCAACCCTTTTTCATGTGTCCTGTCATCTTACATCAGAAGAATTGTATGTCACTCATATCCTTCTGGCATCCACTCTCCCTATTGTTCTGCTGCCCCTTCCTTGTTTCGTAATTCTTCCCTCCCTTATAAGGTAAGTACTTACTTCCTTTGAGAACTTCTTATCAATTTTGTTAGGTTCTAATGAAGAGGAGGCCTTACTTTGAGTAAGGTTAGAACTCTATCTTGGTCTTGTTCATACTCCCTTTCTCCTGGGTGACCACAGTGATAAATTCATCAAGGCTTCACTTCTCCTTTTGAGGCATTATAGGTGGTTTGGAGAGCCTTAAACATCTCAGGGAGAGAGTTCAATGCTATAATCACCAGAAAGTCATCATCAAAGTTGATGCCAAGCCCCCTGATCTTGTTTCCTAAAGAAAGAATTATACGTTTCAGATGTAAAATTTAATTTTTTTTTCTTTTTAAATCCAAAGAATTAGACACAAAATAAAATAAAATTTATCAATAATATTTGGAATAACTTATAGCTATTTATATCATCATTTAAGTAATGATTACAAAGAAATTGGTGGCTTAAATGGTTATTATAGGAAGTTCATACAAGAATATTTTTCATTAACAACAGCTATCCAAGCCCTCGGCCTAACTAGTCCCATGGACCTATACTGACCCCTCAATCACACGAGCTGGGTCATACCAGGGTTGAATGAGAACTATTCAACTTTCACTGAAAATAGTGAAGAACACTAAACACCCAGTGTAAGTAGTCCTAAGCAGGTAAGAAGAGTCGAACTTAGAACAACATGCTTCCTGAGGCAAAGATCCCTTGCCAAATCAGTTACCCTTTTGAGATTGTTCATACAAGAATATGTAAAATAGCATCCCCCCTAACCGCCATGCTCAAGAAATATTCCTTTATCTAGGTAAATGAAGCTATGCCAACTTTTGAAAAACTCAAAATGGCTATGGTTAACCCACATGTCCTAGCTCTTCATGATTTTTCAAAAAGGTCTGTTTAAGAATGTGATGCATTTGGCAGGAGGATTATAGTTACCATGTTAATGTAACAGAGTATATATCTTCAAGTGGTATCACTAAGAAATCCATAGAGCCAAGCTAATTTTCTAGTTTTAAATGAGAAGATTTACAAGGATTTCATCAAGGAGTGTGACCCCTAGCAACAAATAATGGCTGAGAATATTGCAAGCATCAGGTATTCTTCAACCTTTGCCTTTCGTAGTTGTACATGGTCATATATTTCTATAGATTTATTGAAGGATGGTGGTGGTGGACGGGTGTTCGAAATATACCAATTTTATTTCATTATCACAAGATTGATGAAGGTTACTTTCATTTATGATGGATTTTTCCACCTAAAATCCACTCAAACCAAATTTTTAGGGTTTTATTTTATTTTATTTTATTTTCAGAAAAATATTAATTAAAAAAATGTTAATTTAACAAAGATCTACAAAAGATAATGATTGAGGTTCATTGGTTTTTAGTGTTTATTTTTTAAAGCACCAAAATATTATTTTTTGTATTTTCTATTATTTTAATTTTAATAAAAATTATCTACAACTTTTTTTTTTATACAAAATAGAGAAATACAAGAAGATGAAAATTAAATATGGAACGAACTTAAGACCTCCCTGACACAAGTGTTCTAGTGCACTCTATGCCAACCACCTGTACTAAGTAGGCGACTACAAATCCACCCATAGGTTGAGAAGGAAGAAATTAAAGTTTCCATTAACATTTTGTTTTCTATAAACCTCGTTATAGGTTATTGTAATTTCTAAGCTTTGGATCTCTACTATGCTAATGGCCATGCCGAAGGTGAAGCATGGTTTTGAAGTGGTTTTGTACCTCTCATTCTTTCATTATTTTAATACAATTGCTGACTTAAAAGAGAGAGAGAGAGAATTAAAAATTAATAAATAACCTAAGAAATTTAAATAAAAGTTTAAGGAGAAATGGAGAACTGTGCCTATGAGATTTAGATATTTTAAGCTTCTTGTTGTCTCCTCGATGAACATCTCTTCCATTTCCACTGCCCACTACTTCTCTACTTAGTATTTTAGCACTTTAGTTGGTAACCACTTGCTAATAATTAACACTTAAGTCCAGCCTAAAATAGTGTCTAATTTTGAAGTATTCCACGTTAAGTTGTTAAATCTTGAACATGTAGACGGTGGTTTCTTATTAAATTCTTGGTAAACTGTTTTCTGTGAAGAATTGTGACCCTCCGCTTAAATACATGGGGTAAACATAACTGATTTACCCTTATGAAATAAAAATAATGTTTTTATAGATAATTTTTTTATGCCTTCTCATTGGTTTTCCCAAATGTGCTGGAACTGCACTTTCCCTAAATTATTATGGGTCATGTTTCTTAAAAGTTGGAGTTACCAAAAGGCTGGTCTTCTATCTTCATTTTTCATTTATTTATTTTAATCCATCTTTGTACTCAGAAAGAAGGTAGGGACTCATGTTCAATACAAAACAGGGTTTTTGAAACCTATAATATATCAATATATGAATTAAATAGAATTAAAGGATACAAAAGGTGAAACTGAATTTAAAGAGACACTACAAATCACAATGTAAACTGAATAATAATAATCGAATAGAAATTGGTAAAACCTAACTGAATGCAAAATTATTTAATTTTAACTAATTTTTATCCGGTGCTTATTTTTTTCACCTTATCAAAATGTAAATTGAACTATAATTGGCGGACCAAATAACTAGAACTGAAAAATTCCATCCAACAGCTGTAATCCAAAATTGGTTTTGATTTCACCTAGTTATATTTGTAATTTACTATGAAAGTAAATATAAGGAGAGTTGAACTCATGTACTCTTAATTGTAAGATATTTGCTAGCATACGGGAAGAAAGCCCTTACCCCATCACCACTCGAAGCGACTGATTGTGGATTTAAGTCGACATGCTCGTATTATCACTCGTTGGTCTTACAGAAGTACTATTTGTGGTATAAAGGTTTCAACCTAATACTATGATCACTATCATGTAGTACCCTTTTTTCTGAACTAAAAAAAAAAGATTATCAATGTTTACTAAATAAACTACTCCTTTTTGAATTGCATAAGAAATATCATCATATGCAAATGGGGAGATGGTGTGCAGATCCCCTATTAGGAAATTTAAAAAAAGTGTTAATCCCAACTGACTCTACAGTGATTGTTGAGAAGGAAAGGCCACACCTCCTGTGCTTTGCACCATCAACCACGCCGTCTCAAAAGTCAAATCTGGATTAAGTATCCCAATAATTTATATTTGAACAGACCCATTCTTTACGGCATTTTCTTGGGACGTTCCCTGCAACAACCAATAAGCTCCAGATGCGTCTCATTATTCAGATTGCTTGTCCTGGTGACGATCGATCAATGAAATGGACTTTCTTATGCAAAAAGACAAGAGGGGGATGAGTCAGTCCTCTTATTTTATTTTATTTTATTGTAATTTATTTTAATTATTTATTTATTTTTAAATAAAAAAAATAAAACTGAGACAAGAAAAATAAAAAATTGAAAGTGAAGCTTGGACCAAAGTAAGTGATCAGAATACCTTAATAGTGATATTTTTCTTTTTTCAGTTAACCTGTATATTGAAGTATAACATAAATGGGATTCTTGATTTAATGAGAAGCGTGGCAATAATTTGTGGGCTTTTATGTCTTGATGCGAGAACCATATGATTCGATAGTGCTCTTTCTCCTTCTTTTTTTTTTTTTTTTATTGAATACATAAACTTAAAAAACTTAAAAATTAAATGAAGGTTACTACATAGGCCATTGTATACCAGTAATCATCTGCATCACAATTATGTATGTATCACATCAAGTGCCATTTTGACTTGGAAAAAAGGCTGATGTGGTTAATTCTCACCATTAGATGTGTGGAAAAATCTGGGGATGAGCCATCTGTTGAATTTTAAAGCTTCAATCTCTCAAATGTCTCACTTCTTTATTTCATATTTTCTTTGTAGTTTGAATGGTATAAAATTGAACTTGCTTTTAATAAAAGAAGAATTCAACCTACATCATGAGACTGAGAAAATTCTATTTGAATTGAAACTGCGTACATTTGAATGCCGAAGATTGGGGCCAACTTGTGGAAAATTTTAGGCCACGCTAAACAAACAAAGAACACATACCTAGTGCATGTATGCTTTCACAACTATACCTCTATAGCTACGAGAGAGGAAGCGAAGGATGGATCCCTAAGTAGTTGTTTAATGGCCTTGATAATTTTGACCCATTATTAGTAGGAAAAAAAATTCAAAGTCTAAATGGTGGACATGATGAGCATTGTATGGAAAGGTTTAGAGTTGGACTGGCCACATGTCAAATTTCACAATCTTATTCAATCAAATACTGCGGTGTTTTGCATTCATCTTTCTATTATTCAGCCATTACTGGGATAACTCTATTTGGGATGAAATCAACAAATAAGATGGAATCGAGTTTTCCTTCATCCATGGTGAAAGGGAATCTATTTGCCATCATAAATTCAGATGCTTACGAGGGATATCAAGAGGGGGTATTTTGGGGAACATACCAAAATCCTATTGGGACAAAGTGGTGAAAGTTCCAACTCAGTGGAGGAAAAAAAAAAACAAAAGAATGAAAATATTCACATGAAAGATGACAACCAATTATTAAAGATTCTAAAATGCTATTATTACCCATCTAACACTAATTAGCTTAAAAGGACTGTCATTTTATTAGTAGGAAACAAACAAACAGAAGGAGCCTTATCTCTTTTTCTTTCCCTTCTATTCTTTCTCTTCCTCTCTGAAGCTATGAAATCTATCTTCATCTTTGTTGCAGCAATTCTTGCAGTCCTTTCCATCTACTTGTCTACCAAACCATCTCCTTCATTCAAGCCACCACTTATTGCCGGAGCCTATGACAAGCTCCATGATGCAGAGGTAATTCATCTCCCCGGAGAAGCCGTCGGCCCGGAAAGTATTGCCTTTGATCCTAATGGAGAGGGTCCATACACAGGTGTCTCCAATGGTCGAATCCTCAAGTGGGAAGGAAACGAAGGCTGGACGGAATTTGCATTCACTTCTCCACAAAGGTAAGAAAAAATTGAAATTCTTGTGTTTCAATAAATAGCCTGACAGTCTTCTTTTTATCTTTATTGAGGGGAACAGTATAAGGGAGATCAGTTATTATTCTTCCTTCTCTTCCTATCTTTCACTTATCATTATTAATATTACCTTTTCTTCTTATTTTCTTAGTTTCTATTTTTGGGAGTTGTGGGAGGGATGGGGCAAATCAGTTTGTGGGTAACTGAAAGGTAGAGCTAAAAGGCAAAGAAACAGGATAAGATTTTGGATCCGAATCCTCTCCGATGCATCCAACAGCTGGCAGTATCTGGTTATGTACTTTAAAAGGCTCTCATCCGTCAGATACGCGTTGGAGAGGATTCTGGTTTGTCCTTGTTTTATCATTGAACAACCTTTGCTTAGTTGGCCTTTCATTCACATCGAACATGAGTAGCCACATGTAAAAAACATATAAAGACTTGGACACCCTCTCTCCTTGGCTAGTCTAGATCATATATTTCTCGTATGAGAACGTGATCCAAACTCCTCTTAATAGCTAGCTTTGCCCAATTTCCAAAACGATTGATGCATTATAGTATGATTGATGGTTTATGTTATAGTTTATGGGGTAATAATTGATTGGGGGAACTGTAATTTTTTCTTTCGATATCAGAAATGAGTGCGAGGGCTTTTATTCCCCAAAGATGGAACATTTATGTGGGAGGCCACTAGGATTAAGATTTCATCCCAAGACAGGAGATCTCTACATTGCTAATGCCTACCTTGGGCTCCAGAAGGTAGGCCCAAATGGAGGTTTGGCGACTCAATTGATCACCGAGGCTGAAGGCGAACCCTTAAGCTTCACCAATGATTTGGATATTGACAAGGATGAAGATGTAATCTATTTCACTGATTCTAGCACAAACTTTCAAAGAAGGTAATTAATTTCAGTATTTAAACATATACTTAACTCTGTTTATCACTTTTATGGGGTCTAGATCAGCTCCCCACATGAAGAGGAGTTACGTACCCTCTCCACATGGGATTCCACCGTTCAAGGGGTATACAGATCATGAGTTAGAGTATTTAATATATCATTAACTCCTAGTCTGATATCTTATGAATAGGAACTCGGCTCAGCTCCTGACATGGAGATGAGTGGAGACGATGGTTTAGATCCGTCCCAACAGTCTCAACGTGAGGAGCACATCTAAACCCCATGACTGATAGAATCTCATGTCAAAAGAGGATTTAGACTCTCGTTTATGTGTAACAAAAATTTCTATTCATGATTTCACTTGTCTAAGCTAGAATTTTTCGCAGACAGTTTATGTCAACAGTTCTAAGCCTCGACAAGACTGGTAGGTTGATGCAATATGATATATCAAGTAAACAAGTGACTGTGCTGCTGAAAGGCCTATTATTTCCAAATGGTGTGGCATTGAGCAAAGACAACACCTTCTTGCTAATTGCTGAGACTACTACTAGTAGGATCCTAAGGCTTTGGCTTCAAGGTCCTAAAGCTGGAACTCTTGATGTCTTCACTGAGTTACCAGGATTTCCTGATAATATTCGAAGGAATTCAAAAGGGGAGTTTTGGGTTGCTTTGTACAGCAAGACAGGAAAAGTTGAGAACTGGGCTCTTTCGAACCCTTGGTTTGGGAAGCTATTCTTGAAGCTCCCTGATAGAGTTAAGAGATTACAGTCACTGATTGGTGAAATGAAGGCTCATGCAACTGCTGTGAAGCTGAATGAGGAGGGAAAAGTTGTGGAAGTTTTGGAAGATAGCCAAGGAAGGACTTTGAGGTTTATTAGTGAAGTGGAAGAAAATAATGGAAATTTGTGGTTTGGATCAGTGTTGATGCCCTTCATGGGCCGTTATAACTTGCACTAGAGCAGCCTTGACTTAGGGGACTTTTTCTTGTTATTGAGAATGAGATGCATCCAATTTACTATAGGAGAATAAGTAGAAGAAATAAAGTTTTCAAGGCTCAAGTTTAGAAAGCCACCAGCTATCTTATATTGATACCAACATCTGATTATTGAAATATTACATCTAAGGTTGTGTTTGCTATGATTTCTTAGAATACATTATTGACTATTCTTAAATGCATTCTAAGTCAATAGTGCATTCTAAAAAATCATACCAACACAGCCTTGACCTTAAAATTTATACTAAACAATTTCAAATGCTTTCAAATTATGGTTGTATAGTTTTTTCTCTTTAACCACAATTTAGAGTTGAAGTTTTTAGGAGATAGAGTGTTCATGACCTACAAATTGTTGAGGTTGATAAGATATGACAAATGTATGTTGAATAAATGCGAGAGGCTTAGGCATGTTGCCAGCTTTCGATAAGCTAACCGCATACACCAATCACAGATCTAGCAGGAGGACAAAGGGGTCTTTTCTAAATGGAGAGGAGAGAAGATGACACATGTTGGGCATTCTGATGGTATTTTCAGCCTTTTCCTTGAATAAGGGAAAGAGAAGCCTGAAAGGCAGCATGGCCTCTGCACCCAGACACAAAGGGGCGAAATTACCACCCTATTCATCATGAAAGATGGAAATCCCGCACCTATTGATGCTTTTGGGCAGGCTCCTATTGGCCTTCATGCTGGCACAGGGGTCATGCTTAGGGATGTAAGCAGATCGAAGTCGGATTGGATGTGATCAAATCTAGATCTTTCCTAATCGGATACAGATGCCGATCGAATTGGATTTTCGACTACCCATTTACTATCTGGCTTGTATAATTCGGACCTTCCTCCCCCCCCCCCTAATGAATACAATTTTCTCTTAATCCATCTTTCTAAGTTATCTTAATTCTTTTCCTGATTCTCTAGAATATGTCTAAATTTCAGAAACCCTCAAAATCATTAATTGACTATCTAATCGGATCGGATAAGATAATTATTTTCTGGATTATTCGAATTTGATTCTAGATACCCCTAAATAGATACGGATGCAGAATTAAACTCGGATTCTGGCTATCCATTTAGCATTTTAAGGGATAATTCTCCCCCCAAGTAAATAATAGGCCTAGATATTTTAATGGATGTAACACCAAGGCTATGTTTGGTATGTTTCATCATAATGTATTATTGACCTAAAATACATATCAAACGCAGCCTCTAAAATATTTATTATGAACTTGATTCCAATAAGCTAGAATCTCTCAAACTTCATATAGAATATCTGAATCGACTCTTGGTTCACCTGTCAAATTGCTTCTTTCTTTTTTTTATGAGAACAAATTTATGAAGCCCATCCTAGATCATGAGCAATCTTGTGAAATGAAACTGATAAATCTTATCAAGGCTTTGAGCTTCTCAATTGAACAACACATCCTTGAACAACCCAAGACAATTAAAACACTCTATTTTTCCTGTTTAGTTTTCCTATAATTATCTACTACAATCTATATTTTGTCCTTTTTTTCTTCCCTTTTTTTATTGGATGGATAGAAAGTTGTGAAGGCAGTGGGGGGGAGGGGGGGGTATATTTCATTGTCATGTCTCTATACAACACAGCTCGAGACTTTTAAGAGCTATCGCTTGCTTTCTTTCTTTCTTTCTTTCTTTCTTTCTTATTGTTTATTTATTTATTGGGCAGTGTCAAGGTCCTTCTCTTCCCTCTTCAGTTCCCATCTCCCCTATCACATAGTAGACTTCCTTGAGTTTTTTAAATTCTTCCTAAAATTACATTTCAGAGAAACGATAGCTCCCAAATTAGCATTGAAACTCTAGTCCGAAAAACCCTAAAATTATAATGATTTACTCAACAAGACAATAGTACATTATATGCATACTCTTCCAAGTCGTGGGTCGATTCATCGGATCGTGATCGATCGAATCAAACCATACCATGGGGGCTACGCCCCCGCACACCCATAGTTGCCCATTGTCTGTGCGCTCAGATACATAAGGTGAAATGACTACCCCCCCCCCCCCCCCCCAAATGAAATGGAAAGGTAGAATGTATTTGAAATTTAGGGGAAAAGGTTTATGTGGAGAAGTGTGGTCCGTTTGCCCAGATAAATAGTGGACAAAATGACTGGCCTGCCTACCTTGAAATTGAGAATGACGTGGTTGCATCCTTATACACTTCCATTGACCCTTGCACACGACACAGGAACCACACTCCACCAAAAAAATACTTCCCCTTAAATTTAATTGGGCATGCAATGCCCTAGAATGCTTCTACCAAAAGGGGTGAAAAATTCTGTTGAACCGTTCAAGAGGATACTAACCCAACACATTTCCTATTCCTCACCCACACATTTTCTATTTTGCAGGAAGTACTTACATTCCAAAAGATACGGACCCTCCATTTTTTTATTTTTTTTTTGGAATTATGGGCGTTCCAAGGGATTCCTATTTTTTAGTCAGTCAGGATTTACATGGCAAAGTCATACATGTCCATTTCCTTCGCAACTTAAATCCTCCCTATTGCTTACCAATAACTCATCTGTCCAAGTTCTATTGAAGAGGTTGCAAGGGAATTCTTTTTACCTTTTTTCATTGAACAAAATGCACGAAGAAGTAAAACGTTCCCATATAGAATCACAGTATAATTTGAAGCTTCTTCATCAAGGTGCACCTCCCTCTCTCTCTCCCTCTCTCTCTCTCTCTCTCTCTCTCTCTCTCTCTCTCTCTCTCTCTCTCTCTCTCTCTCTCTCTCTCTCCAGAAGAACCTAATATCCCTTATGTTAGGTATTTTTTAAAATAAGTGAAATTTCATTTCATCGCCTGGGATTAAGCACCCCTACCCCTGTTGGGGGTTCTTGCACCAAAAAAAAAAAACTTGTGATTACACTCCAGGGTTGCTGGAAAATTTTACAATTCCCACCAACACTTAGGCTCTGATTGTTTCAACATAAAGTATTGTTATTCATAAATTTTATTTTATACTTTTCTATCATTAATGATACTCATGAAATTTATGAACCTCAATTCGATGATGAAGTGCTTTGTTCTTCCTTTTTCCTTTTTTTTTTCTTGCTTGAATTTCCTCCCTTTTCTCATGTCCTGACTTATGTGAGAGGTTAATGGTCACCTACTAGACGCCAGTAGAGCCAATGGCCACCTACTCTTATATACACCCATCCACTCACACTTGCATACAATAGGGTTCAATCCTAGGACCTTTTCCCTTGGGCGCCCACTCTTCAAACTGAATCTTTCACCACTAGGCTAAGCTAGTGGTTATAAACTATCGGTTTACGCCAAGCCAAATGTGTGCAAAAAAGAAGAGCAAAGCAAAAGAAACATGCCCAAAAGTAAACCAACCCCCTGGACTGCTACGAAAAGCACCATCAGATTTCAAAGTAGCACGATCTAATTCAAAACAAAGGCCTTCTTGGGAGGTTTGATAAGTGACATTTTCTGAACGGTTTTCTCTAATGTAGCTCTTCATATCTAATCTCATCTTGCTCTTCCTCTATCGATGAGATAAAAACAGTTCAATAAACTCTTCGTCATCTTTATTTTTTCATTTTTTCTTTTCATAGAATCCTTGAGTTTATCTATAAAACTTATTTTATAGTTTTATACTATCTTTCATGTTTTTAATTTAATATGATGAGGAAGCATATATGTTTACAATTGAGACAAAGTAAAGAATTCATAAAACTGTTGGGTTTGTAGCTTTTATATAGATCAGTTGAAAATTTGGTTCAATGGTCTAGATGATTTTTTCAATAAGTCTTCAAGTGGCTACAATAAAAACCAAGGTACAGATTGTTGGGTTTGGGAGCTTTTTATCTAGATTGGTAAGTGGATTAATTCAATGGCTTAGATGGGCTAATGGAGAAAGTGGATAATTTTATTGGGCAGTTGGGTCAAGTTGAGTCCAACCCCATATAAAGTCATGTGCCAAGGAGTTGTCATCCACTACCTTTTTTAGTGGATTTCCCTTAAGGAGAAAGAGTTAGTGAGTTTTCTCTACAGTGAAAGAAGAAAGAAAATGAATGGAGAAGGTTGGAGTCTTCTTAAGGGTATTGTCTTCATAGCAAGTAGAAAAATGGAGAAGTTAACAGAGAAGTAGTTGGTTATTGAAGCCATTAAAAATAGATGGGGTGGTCAACAAGGAAAGAAAGGATGAGAAAGTTAGTGCAATTTCTCTAAATAAAGAGAATTAGTGGGTTTTCTTTAAAATGAAAAAATAAAGCAATGATGAATTTATAAAAGAGATGTGTCTATCACAAAGAGTAGTGATAATCCTGATTTGTTGATCCAAATAAGAAACCAAGATGCGAGGTTTCTTGTGAATGTCTCAAGAGGTACGATGTGAACATATATCTATATAAAGATTAAGCAATGAGTCAATGTAAGGATGTACAATGAATGAGAGATGAACGAAGGGTGGACATAGGGGCTTGGGTTTGGCTATCAAATTGCAAGGTTTGTACTTATTTTCTCTTGATTCTAATTGAAGGTGGATCTCATTCCGTGGATGTAAGTGGTTTTGTCAAACCATATAAATATTTTTCCTCTTTATGTATTTGTGATTGTTTCCTTTTGTGTTCTTCTTGTTCTTTCATATATGGTTTTTTGTTTATTTCTGATATAAATAATAGAACGTTACATCCATCCCCCCAATAAAAGCAACATCCTGAACTTTAAAATAGAAATAGTTTTCAATCCTTTTTATAATCCATTATTCATTCATGAAAAACCGAATAAGGCAAGATTGATTTCCTATCGAAATCAAAAAGCTAAATTTGGGTCCAGCATAGGAGACCTGAGACCCTACTCTTTGAATTAGTCAAATAGCAAAAGTTTCCCCATGAGTGAACAGTTTCTGATACTTTTTTCCACTTCTCAGTCTCTCAGTTAAACAAAAGACCACTTGCACAATGATAAAAATGCTAAATCTCATATGGATAAAAGTTGTGACATCCAAGAATACGACAAGTACCAGCCTCGACTGGGAGATCGGTGAGGTGTCCCCACCAAGAATATGATAAGTACCAAAGGATTTGGGATATCGGTGAGGGTGTACAAACTTCAGTCTCACATCACCTAGGGAGAGATTACTAGGCTAGTTAATAACCTCTAGCCTCCTTAATATGGCACAACGCATTTTAAAACCTAGAGGCACATGGGTCAAGAAAACAATATTATGCAAGGTTAATGGGGCTAGGGCATTACAAATGGTATCAGAATAGACCCCAACAGTGTGTAGGACCACAGTGGGGACGCTGTGCCAAAAGGAGAAAAGTTGTGACACCCAAGAATAAGGAAAGTATCAGATCCGGCTAGGAGAATACGACAAGTACCAGGGGATTTGGGAGATCTGTGAGGGTGTACAAACTTTAGTCCCACATTGCCTAGGGAGAGATTACTGGGCTAGTTAATAATCTCTAGCTTCCTTAACATGGCACAATGTATTTTAAAGTCTTGAGGCCCATGGGCCAAATAGGATAATATTGTGCAAGGTTAATGGGGCTAAGGCGTTACAAGAATACGGCAAGTACCAAACCCACCTAGGAGATTGGTGAGGTGTCCCGATCAAAAATACGGCTAGTACCAAGGTATTTGGGAACTCGGTGAGTCAAAGAAGATAATATTGTGTAAAATTAATGGTACCGAGGTGTTACATGAGTTACAAAATCAATCAGTTGCCAGTAATACCTCATTTTATGGCCGATCCCCATACCAAAAGAGATTATGTGTCAATTTTGTATGTGAAATTTGAGCGTCGTCCCTCACATATTATGTGAGATTAGAAAACTCCACACAAAAAGATAAAAGCCCTAAAAGGTGTGCCTGATTGACTTTGAGTTAATAATGCCCACACATGGCCCTAAAAGGGTTTGTGTGACTTGGAGTCAATAATGCCCAATGATTTTCCCTTTAAATTTATAGAAAACTACAACTTGCACATGGAAAAACAAAAATACTAGAGAGAGAAGGGAAAAGAAAGAGAAGGGGAATAAAACTATTGGGAAGAGATGCGTAATAACTTTCTCACTCATTCTGTGAATCAATGAAGAAAATAGATAACAAAATAAAAGTGAAATAGAAATTAAACGAACATAATCCAATCACACATAATATTTAACATAAAATCCCTTCTGAGTGAATGGAAAAATCATGGGGCAACTCCAAGAGCAATCCACTAAAATATCAAATAAAGGATTAAAATATTTCGACAACCACAAGATTGAAAAAGAAACAGCAAGCATTTGAAGAATTATAAGATGACCTCACATACCAACAAGATGCTATCAAATCACCTCTACAAGCCATCAATAATTCGTCCCAATGCTTGGAGAACCCAATCAAATGCCAAAACCGTAATTTTGATCAATGGGTTGAAACAAGAGCTTGAGATGGGCAAAGCAGCCCTAGGAAATGACCCAAATGTGAGAGTAAGCTTTTTTCAAAATTCTTCAACCCTTTTAATAGTCATCTTGCATAATTTTTGTCATAATATAGGACTGAGAAGTATAACTAGCATGGTTATTGTGTATAGTAAATTTCTTTGTGTTCATATTTAAAATGGATTGAAGCAAGGCACTTAACTTGGTGAGTGACTCAACTGGTGATTTATTGATATTTAGATAAAATCAGGTTAATTTTGGTTAGTTTCAGTGTTGTAACTAGTGCCATGTGGTTGTGTGGTTAGTACGGCTAAAAGGACTAGTCAGCCGATGATCTGGATATCCGTCATTAGCAAAAAAAACATCAAAATTTGGTTACCATGTACAGTACATGAAATTGTATTTGTTATATAAGATGGGTTGGAATGATTCACTTAACATGCAGTATGTATCAATCCAACTATTGATTTATAGATAATATCATGTTGAAATGTGGTTAGCTGCGGTGTTGTTTCATGAGGATTTTTCTCCCACAAATTTGATAATCTTCGGAGTTGCCATCATTTGTTTGGCATATTTCTTGTGGAAAGGCTATTGGTTGTTGTTTCTTGCTGAAAGGTTACATTTTGTCAACATTTGACAACTCTATTCATAAGATAATTATGTTGCTGATGTTATTTCTATGGTTACACTACTTGGAACTTGGTATATGGATCTGGTATTTTGGAAGTTTATTTTTATTGTCTTTGTATTTTTCTATTGACATATAGTGCAATGCACTACATTATGTTAAATATAAAAATATTCATTTGGTTATTTATCATATTTCTTAAGTTATACTTTCTCTATTAATGTTCTTAATTGAATATGGACTAATCATATATAGCTGCAACTTTTTCCATTTTTGATTTTCTTATGAAAAATCTGTTCAACTCTTCTTTATACATTTTCAAATAGTTTTTGTTGTCTGTCCATTAACAGGTTCAACAGCAGCTAAGGGTGATATTGAGACTTCAATATTGGTCTAAGTATTTCTGGAACACAAAAGTTGAAAATCGATGGTATTTAGATACAAGAGTTTCCTCAATACTTTTTAAAATGTCCCTACATCAATTCAAAATGTGGTTAAGCTGATAGAATTTGTATTGGATCTGCTTGAGCTAAGCACCCAAATAACAAACAGAAGAAGAAAAAAAATTGCAACTATGAATGCTTACGAAGAATCAAAGAATGATATGGATACCTGGATATTCTTTTCGCAGTCTTCTACAACCATTTTCTTGCGTGGGTTTTCTATTTCTTCACACCTAATTTTGCTATTAGTTTTATCTGTTTCTTGGGCTTACAAGAGATGCACAGTGCCTACCCTTGAAAATTCAAAACCAATGTTGAAAAATACATACTTTTTATACTATTGGTTAGCCCTTATATCTTGCATGAGTTTATCATTCTGTGATCTTCTTCTATGCGTATTAAACCACCTCTTTGGATATAGACATGATTGGCCTGACCTAAATATTTTTGGCCAATTGGATTTTTCATTCAGAAGTCTCACATGGTTTGTGATCTCTGCTTACTTGCACATTCAGTTTTCTCATTCAAGTGAGTCCAAGTTCCCCATTCTACTAAGGACTTGGTGGGTCTTCTTCTTCTTCATGTCTTGTTCCTTTCTTTCTATACATCTTTATCTATATTGGAAACATCTGTCCTTACCATTCTTGCTATGGGTCTCTGATATTGTATCCTTTATTGCTGGTTTGATCTTTTGTTATGCTGGGTTTTTTGGCAATGAACGAGAAGAAGAGGATCTCCATCTTTTGGAGCCTCTTTTTAAAATCAGTTCAAATCAAAACAAATGTGATCATGGACAAAAATCAAGTGTTAGTGGAGAGAATGTAACTCCTTATGAAAATGCCAATCTTTTTAGTATTTTTACTTTTGCATGGATGGGCCCTTTGCTTGCACTTGGATACAAAAAAACATTAAACCTTGAAGATATTCCTCAGATTGCCGATTGTGATAGTGCCAACGCGGTTTTTGCTTGTTTTAGAAATAAACTTGAAACTGATAGTAATGGCAGTGGTAATGGTGGTGAGATAAGTGCACTAAGGTTAGTGAAGGCGTTGATTCTCTCAACATGGAAAGAAATTCTATGGACAACTCTATTCTCCGTTATATGCACATTAGCATCTTATGTTGGACCATGTCTTATTAATGCCTTTGTTAAGTATCTTGATGAACCTCACCAACTAAAATATAAAGGGTATGCGCTAGTGTCTATTTTCTTCCTCTCAAAGCTCATGTGGAGCCTCTCAGAAAGACACTTGTTCTTTCAACTGCGAAAGATGGCAATTAGGGTTCGTGCTGCCTTGTTCTCAATAATCTATAAGAAGAGTCTCAGGCTTTCAAACCAATCAAAGAAATGTCACACTAGTGGGGAGAACATTAATTTAATGAGTGTCGATGTTGAGAGGATTGCCTTTTTCAGTTGGTATGTGCATGATATATGGAGGGTGCCTGTTGAAGTTTTTCTAGCATTATTGATCTTGTATAAGTACCTTGGGCTAGCTTCACTTGCAACTTTTGTTGCCACGATGATTTTGATGTTAGCAAATATTCCATTAGGAAAACTACAAGAGAAATTTCAAAAGGAACTGATGGCTTCAAAAGATCAAAGGATGAAGGTGACATCTGAAGCTTTGAGGAATATGAGGATTCTAAAGCTCCAGAACTGGGACATGAAGTTCTTGGCTAAGATAATTGAGCTACGGAACGTTGAAACAAAATGGTTAAAAAAACAACTTTATACATCAGCTATAATAGCTTTTATCCATTTGTCTGCTCCCATGTTTGTATCCATGGTCACTTTTGGATTCTGTATACTTATGGAAATTCCGCTAGAATCGGGAAAGATTCTATCTGCACTTGTAACATTTGAGTTATTGCAGGGGCCCATTCATAATCTACCTGACACAATCTCCATGATAGTTCAAACTAAAGTTTCCCTTGATAGGATAGTCTCATTCCTCTATCTTGAGGATCTTCATCCAAATATAGTAGAAAATTTTTCAAGAGATGTTGTCGATGTTGCAGTTGAGATGGTCAAGGGGAATTTCTCTTGGGATCTTCATTCCCCTAATATCACATTAAAAGATCTTAATTTTCGAGTGTACTGTGGTATGAGAGTAGCTGTTTGTGGTTCTGTTGGGTCAGGAAAGTCAAGCCTACTTTCATGTATATTAGGAGAAGTGCCAAAGATATCTGGAACCATTAAGTTGAATGGGACAAAGGCCTATGTTGCACAATCACCTTGGATACAAACTGAAAAGATAGTGGACAATATATTATTTGGTAAGGAGATGGATAATGAAAGGTATGAGATGATTATTGAAGCATGTTCATTAAAGAAGGACCTAGAATTGTTTGCCTATGGAGACCAGACTATCATAGGAGAGAAGGGGATCAACCTAAGTGGTGGACAAAAGCAAAGAATCCAGATTGCACGTGCTTTGTATCATGATGCTGATATTTATCTGCTTGATGATCCATTTAGTGCTGTCGATGCTCACACTGGAACTCATCTGTTTAAGGTAGCTATTCTTTGACCATTAATTCTAAAGATCAGCTTGTTAAAATTGATTTAAGTCTATACATCTCATTGCTTATATTATATTTCATTTACCGTAAACTAAAGACCTAATAAATTGATCTACAGAAAATGAAATCATCTCTGTCTAAGAAAAAAAAAAAGACATGCATACATGTGATACTGAGCAATGCATGTTCTTGCATAAACTGTTGGTTTGATATACTTATAAATTATACCAAGATGTACAGGTATTTGGATTTTTAAACCAGAAATTATTCTAAGTGGTTAGAAATGAATATATAAACTTTTATGACAGGAGTGTTTGCTGGGAATTTTGAGTTCAAAAACAATAGTTTATGTTACCCACCAAATAGAGTTTTTAACTTCTGCTGATCTTATCCTGGTGAGATATATACCATATTACCCACTCTTTTTTTTTTTTTTTTTCCCTTCTAGTCACTCAACCTAGTTGGAATTGATTATTTACTTTCTCTTATTTGGCAGGTTATGAGAGATGGAAAAATTACTCAAACAGGAAAGTATGAAGAAATTCTTAGTTCAGGAACTGATTTTATGGAATTAGTGGGCGCACATAATAAAGCTTTAGAATACCTTAATTGTATCAATCATGGGGTTGCTTTAGATAATTTAATTAATGAGGAAGATGATAATATACTATGTAGCGAGAAGTCTATTCAAAATGATGAACCCAAAAACTACAAAATAGAAAACTTGGAGGGGTCAGAAAGCCAGCTTGTCCAAGAAGAAAAGAGAGAACATGGTAGAGTTAGTTTTTCACTCTATTGGAAATATGTCACTGCTACATATAAAGGAGCTTTAGTACCATTGATATTGTTGGCACAAATTCTTTTTCAACTACTCCAAATAGCTAGCAGATATTGGATGGTGTTCGCTACTCCTATTTCAGAGGATGTGGGACCTAATGTTAGAGCATCCACTCTCATCTTCATTTATGTTACTTTCATCCTTGGAAGCTCTCTTTGTGTAATTATGAGGTCCATGTTTGTTGTAATTACTGGATACAAAACAGCCATTCAACTCTTCAAGAAAATGCATTTGTGCATTTTTCGTGCTCCAATTTCATTTTTCGATTCCACTCCAAGTGGAAGGATTTTAAATCGGGTAAGTAAATATATTTAATTATTCTTGTGATCCAAATGATCTTGATTGACCACCATAAATTTTAATATATTTCAAACTATAAATAAAGTCTATTTTTTGTATACAGGTATCAATTGATCAAAGTGTGGTTGATACCTCTATTCCACGTCAATTTGAAGAACTTCTTATTTCAATCATAGGATTTCTTGGAACTATAGCAGTAATGTCATGGGGTGCATGGCAGATGTTAATAATTTTTATCCCAATGACTATGGCATGCTTCTGGTACCAGGTAATTTTATGGCTATTTCCACCTCTCGTAATTTTCAAATCAAGCTTACTATTATTCTACTATGTTTAACAAGCTATATTACAAGTTGGTTCAAGATTTGTTTAATCAGTGAATTATGAATTTGCTTGTTCACACCCAAAGTGGTTTAGCAATGGATGCACATATGCTTAGGTGAGAAAATGGTGATTTAAGCCTCAATATTCTTCTTGAACTTATAATCAACGTATACAAGAAATATATATATATATATATATATACAAATCACTCTTTTCATGTAAATTAGCATATAAAAGTTTTCTAGGAGAAATGACCAACCATGGTTGCACTGTTGATACGCATAAATATTTTAAATATGTATGGATAAAAAATATAATATGACATGCTCCACCGGTTTGAGCACATTAAAAATAAATTTAACAATTAACAATTTTTTATGTGCTATATCCAAATTATTTCCTAGGTATCCAACAGTAAAACTTACCAATCAATCCTTCCACATGCTAATATAATGTGTTGGAACCTTAGGCGTGTAAGTTTGGCCCCAATAGCCCGAACCCATCCTGAGCCCGAACGGGGCTTGGATTAAGATTTTTTTACCTTGGCTCAGGGTTGAGGCCTAGATGCCTAGCCCAGCTCTTAGTTTAACCCTGATTTATATAATATAATTTAGGATTGTCAACCTATCTTTTTATTCAGGATAATGAAATATGTGTTATTGATTCTTATACCCAATTTATACAAAAGTTTCTTACTTCAAAATTTTAATTGCTTCCAATATTTGGCATATTTCAATGCTACTCCGACCCCGATTGCAACAACGAGGTCAATTAGGGTAAGCCCAAACAGGCCCAATCAAGGTCAATTAATGCCGGAATGGATTGGCATGAGCCCGATAGGTTTGGGCCTAGGCATGAACCTAGCAGAGTTAAGTTGGGCTTGGGTTAAGTTTTCAGGACGTAGGGTTAGGCTGGGGTTTAAAGGAACTTAGCCCAACCCAGTCTTGTTTCACCCCTATTACTTGGTCTACGGACTAGGGAAACTTTTGCAAATAATAAATTGATGAATAATATCTCATTTATATACTATCTATGTATTGAAAAAGTTGAATATAAATAAATTGAATATCCATCTCCTTCAATGTTCAGGGGCAAGCTTTATCTCCGTAATTGGTCATGCTTCTATATTCTTACAAATGGCTTGTTGTACTTTTCCTTTTTTACATCCTGTCCACCCTTTCCAGGAGAGAGTCCATGTATTCCGTAGGGCTCATTGAATATAAATCGCTATTCATCCAAAAATAAATAAATACTAAATTAGTCAATAATTGTGAAGGAACTATAAATAAATTTGAAATGATAAATTGATAAATAGTTTTAAATTAATAAATAACTCTCAAATAACTAAACATTAAGAATGAGAGGAAAATGTCCATTGTAATGCCTAACTGAGAGTCTTGCCTTAGTGTAATTTTGGCCATGTGGAGGGCCAATTTAGTTTGAGTGACCAATGGATAGTTGTTCCCCATTGGTATTAGTGGTATGTCAAGTTTTGGACTCAATATCAAATGTATAGATGTAAGGGAAAATACCTTTTTGCTCTCTCTCTCTCTCTCTCTCTCTCTCTCTCTCTCTCTCTCTCTCTCTCTCTCTCTCTCTCTTCGCTCTTTTCCTCCTTCTCACATCTGGTCTGCCTCATAGGGGGTGAATGGATTGAATGGCCTCCAAAACATGGTCTGGCGACTATTAGGGGGATGGGGAAAGCATGACTTTTGGAGTTGCCATCTAGGATTTAGGGCTTAGAACCCTATGGTGGAGCCCAATTTCGATCGAAGGATCGAGCTCGATTAGGGGGTTGGATTCCCGTGAAAGGAAGGAACCCCCGAATTTGACTTCATATTTTGGTTTGTTCCAGAGACAGGGGTCCGTGTCAGGTTATGAGTGTGGGAAGGTGTTAGGCACCCTCCTCGCCCGGAATTTTTGGTTTTTCTACCAGAAGCTTGGATTTCGAATATTCTCCCCCGAGAATTTTAACAGCCTAAGCTAGCATGGAAGTATCACATGAAAAAATTAATAGGAAATTATCACCAGAAGCTTGGATTTCGATTATATACGTAAACTTGCATGAAAAAATTATAGGAAATTATTGAAATATCACATGAAATATAATCTATATTAAAACCATATGAAATAATAAAAATCTACATAAAATAATAGAAAATGCAATTATCCTATCTACATATACATGCAATGCTCTATGACAGGAAAATCATGATCATTATTTCATGTGAGGAACACATGCGGTAACACATGAAATGATGAAACAAATTACATTTAATAGAAAGATGCTAAAATTAATATATGAAACTACAACAATAAATCATTATTTTATGCAATAAACACATAAAATAATATATACATAAATAAGGCAAATGAAATTATAATATAATATCTACATGATAATGACCGATGAATATAGTGAATTTTCCGATAATTTTCCTCGACTCAGGGGTAACGATTCAATTTTCTTCTCTTTCTTAGAGAAATAAAAAAAACTTTCAGCACCTGGGTAAGAAAGTTGATAGGGCTTCTTTGCTAGGGTGTGTGACTACAGATTCTAGTTTCTGGGAATCTAAATTGGACTTCCATACTATATTTCTAGAATCGGAATCAACTCTGAAAATTTGGGCAAGGCTTCCACTCGGTATTCATAGGGTTGGAATCTACTCTGGAAATTTAGTCAAGGCTTCTGCGTCGTCTTCCTGGGGCCGGAATCAGCTCCGAAAATTTGGGCAGAGCTTCAATGCCATATTCCTAGGGATGAAATCAACTCTGGAAATTTTGGACAGGGCTTCCACGCCATATTCCTAGGGTCGGAATCAGCTCTAGGAATTTGGGCAAAGCTTCAACGCCATATTCCTAGGGCACGCAAAAGCATTGCACTTAGCCTAAGTGAAATACTTGGACAACATTGTGTATATTTTTGCACTAAACAACAACAAAATTTATTTGCATTTGATGATGAACAAAGACATTGTCTACTCCATCATGAGAAAATTTAGATTTGGAAAAAAAAATAAAAAAAGAATATTGATACATGCAATTGTTAATGGAATTGTTAATAGGAAGAATGGGAGAATGTTTGTGTGTCTTTAGCTGATACACAAGTCCCCTATTTATAATATAAAATCATGATAGAGTCATGATAGGAGCACATAACAAAACAAATAAAGCGTTTATAATTATACCCCCATCTAGATGGCCCACTCTAATTAGGGTCAATGGAGGGGGGGGAAGATTTAATGTGCCCCTGCGGCACACTAATCCTTATTCAAACACTTTCGCTCAAGTTGGTGCATTGATGTCACACATTCCCAACTTAATTAAACTAGGATAAAACAGCTTTCCAACTAGTCCTTTAGTGACACATCAACTAGTTGATCACCAGACTTCACAAAAGAAACACAAATCAAGCCAGCATTCAGCTTATCTTTGATAAAGTGCTTATCAATCTCTATGTGTTTGGTTCGATCATGCTATACTGGATTATGAGCAATACTGATAGCAGCCTTGTTATCACAGTAAAGCATCATAGGACGACAAATAGGTACACCAATATCATCCAATAGTGGATGCACTCAAATCCCCTATACAATGGCATGAAATTCTGCTTCAGTACTAGATCTAGCCACCACATTCTGCTTCTTACTGCGCCAAATGACAAGATTCCCTCCTACAAAGGTACAATAACCAGAGATAGACTGTTTGTTAGGTGAGCCAGCCCAATCAGCACCTATATAAGCTTTAACTTGGAGGTGATCGTGAGGAGATAATAGGATCCCTTTTCCTGGAGCTACCTTCAAGTATCGTAAGATATGCATAACAACTTCCATATGAGAGGAATAGTGATCATGCATAAACTGACTGACCAAACTTACAGCCACGGCAATGTCAGGTTGTATTTGTGAGATATATATCAATTTCTTACCAACTGTTGGTAGAGGCCTCTGTCAATTGGCTCACCCTCCTTTTCCTTGAGTCGGCTACCAGCTTCCATAGGAATATTAGAAGGATGACAACCCAACATACCTGTCTCGGGTAGAAGATCAAGGGTGTACTTCCTTTGAGAGAGAAAGGTGCCTTTTGAGGACCTAGCAACTTCAATTCTAAAAAAGTACCTTAACTTTCCAAGATCTTTTATCTCAAATTCTTCGACGAGAAAACCCTTGAGATGATCAATCTCAGTGCTATCATTTTTTGTTACCATGATCTCATCCACATAGACAATGAGTATAGTAACTTTTCCACCAGACCTCTTTATAAACACTGTGTGGTCAACATTACTCTGCTTATAACCCACAAATGTTATAGCCTTCTGAAATCTTTTAAACCACGCTCTAGGTGACTGCTCCAAACCATAGAAAGCATGCTTCAACTTACATACCTTGCCTTGAGTTCTTGTGCTAAAGAAACTTGGTGGAATTTTATATAAACTTTAACATCGAGCTCTTCATGGAGGAAAGCATCCTTTATATCAAGTTGATGGAGTTCCCATCCTAGGTTCATAGCACATGAGAGTAACACTCGCACAAAGGTCAACTTGACAATTGGTTCAAATATTTCCTGGTAGTTGATTACATAGGTCTAAGTGAACCCTTTAGCCACAAGCCTTACCTTGTATCTGTCAACAAAACCATCAATCTTTTGTTTTACCATAAACACTCACTTACAAGCAACAGGTCTCTTCCCAGGTGGAAGAGTCACAAGTTCCCATATATCATTCCTTTTTAAGGCCTCTGTTTCTTCCTCCATCGCGACTTTCCATTTTTTTCTATAAGAGCTTTCTGCCAATTCTTACAGACACAAGTAAATGAAAGAGAAGACACAAAGGCACGATAAGAGGGAGAAAGGAAATCATATGAAACAACATGAGATATAAGGTGTTGAATACAGGTCCTAGTGCCTTTTTCTGAGGAAAATATATTGATCAAAGGGAGAGATTATACCCGAAGTATGAGGCTCAGTCAGTTCTGGATCTAGGGCTAGCGAAGGGATGTGTAAAGGTGTTGTAGTAGTGGTGATGGACTGAATTTGCTTATTTCTAGTGTGTCCCTTGCTATAAACTTCAAGAGTTGAGTCATCAATTTGTTTCTGTAATTCACCAATGGTTCTCTGAACTGGAGTCATCTCCCCCTGAGTTGGAACAATAGGTTCTGCCCTTTCATTATCTTGTGGAGCATGAGGATCTTGAGGTGATAATGGTAGGTATACTAGTAGAGCAAGCAGATTCTAAGTCACCTTTTTTTCAATAGTGACTCCAGACTCTCTCTGAAGAAGTGACGATGAGTAGTAACCAACAGATTTATGAAACACAACATCCATTGTTACTATTGTACGCCAATAGAAGGATGGTAACTCTTATATCCTTTCTGTGTAAGAGAGTAACCCAGAAAGATACACTTCGTACTTTGAGGTTCTAATTTTTCTGGTGAATGATGATCCCTAGCATAACAGGCACACACAAAAGTTTTTAGAGGAACCAGAAAGGATGTAGTCCCTGGAAGAACCTCAACAAGAGTTCAAGAGTTGAGGACACGAGTTGGTATATGATTGATTAGGTAGGCTATTGTGAGGACAGCATCAATCAAATACTGAGATGGAATCTGTCTAACAAACATCATAGCTCGAGCAATATCCAATAAGTGCCTATTCTTGCGCTCAGCCACCCCATTTTGAGCAGGAGTGTCAATATAGCTTGTTTGGTGAAGAATCTCATGATCAACTAGGGATTTTTTAAACTGACCCACCATGTACTCTTTTCCATTATCACTACGCAAAATTTTCAAAGTTGTATTGAACTGAGTCTGAATCATTTTGTGGAACCGTTTTATTGAACACTTCACTTTTGTACTGCATCACATAAATTCAAGTAGTTCTAGAGTGACACTCAATAAAGAACGCAAACCACCTTTTCTCAGAAATAGATGTCCAACAAGATGGACCCCATACATCAGAGTGAACCAAATGAAAAAATAGAAGGGCTTCTTTTATTTAAAGATAAATAACTGGAATGAGTCTGTTTAACCAGAGTACAAGCCTCACAAAAGAGTTCATCCGTAGTACATGATTTAACTAAATGCAAAAATAAAATAGATAAGGTCTCAATTGGTAGGTGTCTCAAATGACAGTACCATTGAGTCAATTCAGAAGAAGCAAAGTGTAGTTGATGAGGAGTTATTGATGTTGTAGCAATAAGGAAACAAACATCATCAAGCAAATAAAGACCACCCTGCACCTTGCCACATCCAATTGTCTTCCCCATTGCCATATCCTGAAATATGCAATGGGAAGGAAAAAATGTTACTTTACAGTTTAGGTCCTTAGTAAGACTACTATGGATAGCAAATTAGTAGTAAAATTAGGGATATGTAAAACTGAAGATAAATGTATAGAAAAATAACACTTAATAGAACCCTTTCTAGAGACAAATGATAGGGCGTCATCTGTTACACTAACTTTATCTTTGCCTAAGGTGGGTGAATACTGGTGAAATAAATTGGAAAAACTAGTCATGTGATCGGTGGCACCAGAGTCAATGATCCAGGGAATGGAGACGACTGATGCATAATGACCACCAAATAAAATATTTTAGTGAGCAAAATTGGAACCTGAAGGGACTGAATTGGCAAGAGTTGAAGAATTAGAAGCCTTAAGTGTACGTCTAAAAGCCTGGAGATCCTCTTAGGAGAGTCCAATATCAATTGCAAGAGGAGTGCCCATAGTCTCAACCTGATGGGTTTTAGTTTTAGATCGACCCTGAGCACACTTTGCCCCAAAGTCAGTAAATTTTCTATGGAGCTTCCAATAGTTGGCCTTGGTATCGTATGGTTTGTGGCAGTGTTCACATTTAACCATCTCCTTGGTAGAATCACCAGTTTGATTTGCTCCTTCAGAGGTAATAGTTGATCTAGTCTATAGAACTGATTTTTCAATAGTAGGAATATGTAACATAGAGATACAGCGACATTCCTCAGTATAAACCATAGCAAAGGACTACTCTAGAGTAAGGAAGAGAGATTTGCTAAGTATTCGAACATAAATCTGATCATACTCGACATTCAAGGCTGCCAAAAAGTCATACACCCTATTTTTGTCCACATGTTACTGTAAGCAGTGTTGTCTTCAACTTTTTTGACGTGATAATCTGCATAGTGGTCCAGTTCATACAATAGAGCTCGAAATTCTGCATAATATTTAGACACAAAAGTTCCTACTGGGTAATGGTACAAACTTTCTTGTGAAGTTCAAATACCTGAGCATCATTCCCTAGTTGCCCATATGTTTCCTTGGCAACAGCCAAAATCTAAGAATCAATATCTAATAGCAAAAAGCCTCGAGAAATAAATTGATAAATAGAACAAATCAAGTAAGACATTACCAAGGAGTCATTAATGACCCATTTATCCTGAGGGGTACCCTCATCAAAGGGTTTCTTCAATTTCCTTGTAATGTGTCCAATGAGATCTCTACCAACAATGGTAAGATATGTAGATTTGGACTAGACAAGTCAATTAGTTCTGTCCAATTTCACGAAGCTAGTCCCAAAAGGCATGTAGTCATTTCAACTTTGTCCATCAGACCCAGAGGTCATGGTAGTTACTTCAAGCATGATAAAACTAGTAAAAAATCAATAGAAATACCAGACCATCAAAAGCAACATCAAAAAGTGTCTATCTTGGATCGAATTGCCCAGTAAGGGTAGAGAGGTACTCAAAATAATATCAGGCTTGATGAAGAATTGTTGAGATAAACAAATTAGAATTTTGGGAGAAAACCCTAATTATCAAAGAAGAGGGGAGATTTGCTACACAGACTTGGCAGATGGGGCAGGGGAGATTTGCTACACAGACTTGGCAGATGGGGCCACAAGTCTGGTCAATATCCTCTATAATGGAAGGGAACATGAAGGCCTGCTAAAAAACTGAAAACCTATATCAGAAATTGGCCTCTGATACCATGTTAACAGGAAGGATAGGAGAATGCTTGTGTATCTTTAACTAATCACTCAAGTCTCCTATTTATAATAAAAAATCATGATAGAGTCATGATAGGCGTCATGACTATCATGATAGAGTCATGGTAGGAGTACAAAATATAACAAATAAAGTGTTTACAATTATACCCCCATCAAGCCCCCCCCCACTCTAATTCTGGTCGATGGAGGGGGGAAAAACCCCAATGTGCCCCTGCAGCACACTAATCCTTATTCTAATAGGAATTGAAATTTTATAATATGATTAAAATTTGGTAAGAAAATATTTTAGAGCACAAATTTTAGGATATAATTTTGTTTATGTTGAGTAAATTAACTTTTTTATCAAAGAATTTGGGATAGAAATTTTGGAACATAGGCAACATACAAGTAATTTTTTTTAATTGAATCAACATTTTTTTTACTTTTGGGTGGACAGCCAACATATAATAAGCAGTAACTATTCAAATGAGAAATGTTGAAATATAAATAAAAAATTGAAATATTTTCTTACAGTTTCATATTTGATGATGGTGTCACTATTCGTACCTAAACATAAGCATCTCACATTAAGAAATCCCTCATAAAAAAGGCTATACCACTTTCTCACAAACTATATAAATATACATTCCTCGCACTCATTTTATTTTTCTTTCTTTTTTGCATTATACCTAATTTTTCATTCTTTTTTTTTTTTTATAGCAATACTACACATCTACAGCACGAGAACTTTCGCGACTAACAGGAGTTTGCCAAGCTCCAATTATACAACATTTTACTGAATCTAGTTTAGGTTCAACTACAATCAAATGCTTCAATCAAGAAGAGAGGTTTATAGCCACAAATCTCAAGCTGGTGGATGGTTTTTCTCGGCCAAAATTTTATCTCTCTAGTGCAATGGAGTGGCTATGCTTCCGAATGGATACATTAACATCCATCACATATGCCATCTCTTTGATTTTCTTGATAACAGTACCAAAGGGAGTACTCAGTCCGGGTAAATTTTTATCATGAATTTTATAAAATCATATTTTAGGAGACCAATGATTAATTTCTCATATTAGATCATAAGTTTAAATTTTTTTTCTCTCTTGAAGGTGTTGTGGGTTTAATTGTCACATATGGGCTTTCTCTCAGTATGCATGGGCTCATATGGGATCTTAGCAAACTTGGGAATCAAATTATATCTATAGAGAGAATAATGCAATACACTTGCCTCTCCAGTGAACCCCCTCTGTCGGTAGAAAAAAATAGGCTTGATCATGAATGGCCATCACAAGGGAGAGTTGATATTGTTGATTTACAGGTAACCTACAATCTGGACTCATTAAGATTTAATCTCCTTACTTATTTCCTCATTTTATGGAATAGACTCCATTGAAGTTTAATATTGCTTGACATTTCTTGCTTCTCCTATAGAATTGTTTTAAGCTCAATGATTTAATATATATATATATATATATATAGGTCCGATATGCCCCACATCTTCCTCTTGTATTGCGAGGTCTTTCATGTACTTTCCCCGGAGGTATGAAGATTGGAATTGTTGGGCGAACGGGAAGTGGTAAATCAACACTCGTACAAGCTATCTTTCGTATGTTTGAACCTACAACAGGTCAGATTCGAATAGATGGCATTAATATCTCTAAGATTGGTCTTCATGACTTGAGGTCAAGATTGAGCATCATTCCGCAAGACCCAACAATGTTTGAGGGGACTCTAAGAAGCAATCTTGACCCACTTGAAGAATACACTGATGAACAAATCTGGGAGGTGGGGTTTTTTTCTTTTTCTTTTTTTTTTCTTTTATTTTATAAATAATAGTTAATCAATGACACTAGATAAAATAACATATCTTCTGGTTACTGATGATTCATAGCGAAACAAACACATCTTAATTGACCAGTTAGGACATGTAATTCCATGAACTCCTTTCTCTAAGTCATGTTATTTTTATCTTTTGTTCAATTTTTTTGTAATCCTTTCTACTAAGATATTGAAATCATTTCATTGGATGCATTGGATCATCCTTGGTCCAAGTTTGACCTAAGAGACCTTTTAGTTGGGGTTTGGGAAGTGCATTGTTTTTTATTTTCTCTTACTACCCCTTGCTAGTTCATTTCATATTTTGATTAGCACATCTATAAAGATCAATTATATCATCTAGAATAATCAAACAAGGTGGTAAGTTGGCATAATTCTTTTTCTCCAGGCTTTAGATAGATGCCAGCTTGGTGACGAAGTTAGAAAAAAGGAAGTGAAGCTTGATTCTATAGGTAAGTTTCTTCTCATATTCACTCAATACCAAAGTTAATCAACATCAATTTATCCATGCAAATGATGTCTAATTTTTAGTGTACAACCTGAATTCCCAACCCCTAACCCTTTTTTCTAACAAAAATAGGGGAAGAAAGTTAATGAAAAGAAGATTCCAAATAGCTAACCAATTTTCATATGGCTGTTGTAAAAGTGAATGAGAATGGAGACAATTGGAGCATAGGTCAAAGGCAGCTAATCTGTTTGGGAAGGGTACTACTCAAGAGAAGCAAAGTTATAGTACTTGATGAAGCTACAGCATCAGTGGATACTGTGACTGACTATATAATTCAAGAAACACTTAATCAATGCTTTTCAACATCTACTGTCATCACAATCGCACATAGGATTACATCAATTCGTGATATCAATATGGTACTCCTTCTCGATAACGGTTAGTAGCTCATAATTAGTACGCCACAATCAAATTAATTCAGTTGAGTCATTTAATGTCTTCTCATCCTTTTCTGATGCTTTCCTAATCAGATTGATATATTTCCATGTCCTAAGCAGGCGTTGCAGTAGAGTATGATTCTCCAGCCAGATTACTAGAGAACAAGTCCTCATCATTTGCAAAACTTGTTAATGAGTATACTCGAAGATGTAGTTCTTAGTTTTTGAAAGACCAACTAAAAAAGCTTTTAATGTTCAAATGCAAGCAGGCGATAATAGATTGAGCTGCATTTACATTTTAAGTGTGAAAAAAAAAATTTGTAAGGCGATCTAGGTTGCCTATAATCATTTGAGTTATAAATGTACAGTCAGCGGGAGTTTATAATTACCACTGTTAAACAGATGATGTAAGCATATTCCGCAATGATGCTGCCATATATATGATTTTGAGGTAATAAAATATTACCAAAGCCATATATAGTTTGCGATGGTTTTTAAAAATTTGCCACTAAACCAATCTATAACTTTTTAAAACATATTTTTAAACAATTTTAGAGGTGAACCTAAACATGAGGATTGGAATATTGTTGGGGGCATAAGAAACCTCCAAGCTATAAATATTGGGTCCTATGTTAAGAGTGCATGGCGAAGGCCGAGCCTCATCCTTTCTCCTATACTGCACTCCTCTGATTTTCTGGACAGAGAGAGAGAATTCCGCAGGCCTGAATAAAGGGACGGGAAAAGGTTCTTCAACTATGCTCTGGTCCCCTATGGGTTCTCTTGTCTAATCTCATTAGTAGAAATCAAAGGCGTAATGACATCAATATTGTTGGGTATTTGTCTCGAGCCGCTACTTAGATGAGAGTTTAGGATCCATAAATGTTCCTCCCTAGGGTAGGGGTGTCCAACGGTGTAGTTTTGGTTATTCGGTCCGACTCTTGTTTGGTTTACATTTTGAAAATGTGACACCAAAAATGAACTAGATAGGAATAAGCTAAATCAGAATTGTTTTCATATGCTCTCGATTTTAATAGTTTCTTGCCAGTTGTTGTTATTTGGTTCAAAACAGGTTTACATGTAGACTGTAGTTAATAGTGTTGATTTTGGGAAATGGATTGCAAATTCAGTTTGTAATTTATTTAATTTGGTTCACATTCAATTTACATGCGATTTGTGCCGAATGAATATGATTTGGAGGCCAAGGCTATTAATAAGAACAACAATTAACTTACAAATAGAAACTAACATATCAGCAAAATAATTTTATCCTTGTGCCCAACATTTTCTGCAACTATAGGGAGTTGGAAGAGCAAGAGATTTACCTTTGTGGTGCTCGAAGAATTAAAGTCGAAGTAGAATTTGAAATTAAAAGTTGAAAATGAAGGTTGAAGTTAGAAACTTGCAGTGAGAAGACAATAGGATTTGTAATTTTTATTGGAAAAGGATAAAGATAAAAATTATATATGTTGCTCTGTAACTTGTATCCCATCAAAACACAAAGAATCAAGTATAGAAGTAACCCAACAAAACATGTATTTACTAATTTTTGTAGAGACCCGTCAAAATGGTGAAACACATTAACATAGTTACACTATTGGCACAGGTTAATTGTCGATTGTGCGGTCCTGAACTAAACCAAATAGGGAAAATGACCTACAAAACCAGAACCGGATCGTTATTCTATGGTGAGGTTTGTTTGATCATAAACATTCGGTTCAACTCTGGTAAATGGTTTCAATTGCATTTTTATACCCTTACCTTGGGGGGGGGGGGGGAGAGAGATTTGACCGGTTGGATAAGGCAATGAACCTTTTCGAGATGTTTGGCTTAGTTCAAATGTACGTTTGGGAAAGTTTTATCCACCAAGCCACGCCTAGTCTGGAGACCACTTCTTTTTATGTTGACCACATGTATGTACTATTTGCGTTGTATGATGTATGTGTTGTTCCTTTCATATCCCTTAATGTAGATACTAGATTTTGTCACCCCAAAAGGGCTAGGCAATGATGAGCCAGGAACCCGTTTGGAATGTGGAGTGATCCTTTATTTATATCCCTAATGTCCTTTTCTTAACTTAAGTAGTGTTCATTGTTTCCATATTGGCTTAGGAGGCTTAAAATGAATGAAAATTATTTTAAAAACATGGCAAAAAGTTTCGGCATGCTTAGATTGGACCAAGACCAACCCAAATACCTTAGACCAATCTTGGTTTAAGCAATTGGCTCAACTGGATTAGACCCGGAAATCCACTCAAGTCAGTTTTGACCTTGACTCTAGATGATGATGGCCACATAGTGAACGACACAGCTTGACCTCCTGAACAAGATCGCCTAGCTCAATTGGTGTCGTCCAAAACTCATTATATGTCAACCAAAAGCCATTACACGTCTCTTGTGAAATTGTAGGGATTGTCCAAATCTTAGCGAATGATCTCGACCATTGTAGAACTTGATTTTGTCACCCTCCCCTAGTTACGATGATTTACAGAATGTGGATGTGATCATTGCTTTCCATTGATGGAGGAGATGACTTTCTAAGCGACTTAGATCTGGCTCGAGAAAACCTACCCCTGTCCCAAAATCTATATCTGGAAACCATGACCCGAAACCCTAATCTACACAAATCGGTCCCTACGGAGGGGGTTCAATCTTAGCCTATTATATACTAAGGAATCAAGTCTGAGCGCCCTCCCAAAGTGTGGGAACAACATGTCCAAACATCCCTGATGGTGAGGTAAAGCAAAAACCTTTCCTCAGAAATCCTTGACTATTCAAACAAAAAATGAGCTCAACACCCATACTGACAGGTAGTACTCAGAACCACATTTCCATGATATATGATAAGCTAAAATCAGACAAACAGATTCCCCAGAAGTCAGGAATACTATGAGCGGCCAGATCGACATCTAGAATATTCCACAAATATTTTCTTTTCTCTTGCGGCCCCACAAAAAATTTGGCAAGGCTATAAAAAAGAGGCAGGGTTGTCCCAAAATCGGTGACCCCGCAAGCCCCGCGGTCCAACGAAATGTTGGTGGCCCCACAAAAATCTCAATATTGTTGAAGGTCCAAAAGTGGTAGGCTCACGAAACTTACTCCTTTTGGGTCCAAAAGTCTATAATACCCCACTATTCACCCATCCCAAAGCATGGAATGTCTACCTACCCCAACCCTTGAAAGTTACTTCCCATTTAGTGTATTTCAGCCTATAGATAGTGCCCAAACCTCTTCCTAGCCTTCATAAGTTGAACCTTCGACGAAGTTCTAGCCCAAGATCTAGCCTTTACAAGCCGAACCCCTGATGAAGTTCTAACCTGAGATCAAGCCTTCTCATGCTGAACCCCTGATGAAGTGCTAGCTTGAGATCTAGACTTTGGAATCCGAACCCCTAACGAAGTTCTAGCCCGAGATATAACCTGTGCAAGTCAACCCCTACCAAAGTTTTAGTCTGAGATCTAGCCTTCGCAAAATGAACCTCTGCCGAAGTTCTAAGCCCAAGATCTAGACTTCATAAGCCGAACCTCTATACGAGGGAGTCGAGAAAGTTCACAAGAAAGTCAGAGCTTCCAGAGAAATTGAACTAGAGATCAAGATCACTTTCTCTCAAGTTGGGATAACCTAAGAGACAGCCCACATCTGCTTCAATAGGGGCCCACACTTCTTAACCTGAAATAGGGGTCAAGCTCAGGTATAATCCCCAACTTAGTAGGCAAAATGTAGATTTGCCATTCACATATGGTAGTGTATATAGTAGTATAACAATAATTTATCCTTGCATGCGGCATAGGAATAATTAAGGGAAAATGTTCATTTCATGCATCTAATGGGAAGACCGGTCAAACTGGGTAAAACAGGTGCCTAGCAAATTCTTGTCTCCATAATCTGACACTTACCCGCATCTCTAGGCTAAACCCCAGTTCTTGGACCCTTCCACATGGATCGGGACCACCCATTGGGTCCTAGGCCCTATATCATGCTTCCAATCCCTCAACATCGAAGAAGTCTACGCATGCCATACCAAGTCCAATTTAGGGGAAGTACGGGCCCGAATCCCAGGGACCATTACCCTAACAGTGGCGACTCCACTAGGGAATCATGTCAAGCTTCCAAAACTAGATGCTAACTTTAAATGCAAGAACATTGTCCTACTATAACTTGTTTGAGAACATGTTTGGCTAACTCATGTTTGTAATTGTATGTACTAACCATATCATGCATCATGCTCGAAGTGAAATCATTTGACGGGAGTACTCCCTGTCATGCTAGTACCCCCAGGGAGGTCCGTGCACGTCATATTAAGTACTCTGGGATCAAATGATAGCTCCTTCCTATATAAATATGTTTGGAATACTATCATATGGCGAGGATGTCCATTATTGTGACAACACCCTCAAGAAGGTCCACGCACTTTATGGCATTCTAGGATTAGTTGATAGCAAACCTCACATTACACCTATGCACACACTCACAACATGGTTCCATCTACCCCCATGGCTAATTGTCTAACCTCATATGTAGTCACGAATAATGGGCAATGAAACCACTCCTTGACATATACCTTCGAGTGTATACAAAGGATCACGTACCTTGGGTCTATAGATCCCATTAAGGTCAGCTGGTTCGGTCCTATTGCATCCATAGCATCCACTTATCATGTAGGAAATAAATGAGAACCAACCAGAAACGCCACAAGCTAATTTGTAAAATTTGTATGAGGTCTCAAGATTGAAATCTTCCGATAATGTATTTTACTCATGAATGAATACTTTCTTAAGTGGGTTGATGAAAGGTGTCCTTCTTCCTCAAGAATAAGATTTGTGTGGTCCGGTACGCATATTTCTGGGGTGATTCCCACTAAAAGTTGTGTGAAGCATCGGACTACTCTCAAGATCCATCTCATAAGAACTAGGAGGAAGAGTCACCAAGTGGGGAAAGTAAAGCAGGACCCTAATAACATGAAATATTTTATAAGAACATTCCTATCCAGATCATTCCTTTTGTATGTCTCCCACTTTATAATATGGATTTGACCATGGACTCGAGTCCCGATCCAATCCCTATCATTTAGCAAACTAAATATGTATGAATCATTTGTTTGTAAAGTAAAGACGATAATAAGGTCCTAAAATAAATCATTTTTTCCTTAAGCACAATTCCACACCTAAAAGATTTCTCACAGTCCATCCAGACACGTCAAGGTAACCGGTTGACTCGCTTAAGTCCAGTGTCATCCCCATCATCCCTCCGGAATTATCTCTCTCCAGACACTCAAGACTTGGTTAGAATGGAACCATTCATAAGGGATTTGACCAACAATGATGTGCCCGAGCCTGTATCGGTTCGTCCAATGGAAGCAATGCAGGTTAAAATGGCCGAACTCAAGCAAGGATTGGCACAGATATTGCAAATGATTTGAAACCATCCCAGGACTGATTCAGCCCCAACCATGGGAGAATAGGAGCAAAGCAGGACCACCGCCCCTCGAGGAACTTCCACTACATCTAGGGTTCCTACCAAATTTGTGATTGATGAGAAAGAGGAAGAGTTTGCTGCTCATGTTCAAGTAGAACCACAAGAGACGAAAAGGGAAAAGAGAGTGAGGGGACAACTAGAAAAGCTCAAAGACATGATTCGGGTAGGCAAGGGTCAGGAAGGACAAGCCGCGAACACGAGTGAGATGAGTTTCTTCTCTGGGGTAAGGATCCCCAAAAAGTTCAAATGGCAAATAGACAAGTTTGATGGATCAGGAGATCCAATGCTCACTTGAAAGATTTCGTAAGCATCGCCAAGTCATGACAGCTTATCGATGAACAGATAGGTCAAGCTTTCATGTTGACCTTGTCAGGACCAGCATTGAAATGGCTCACATAGCTAGAGCCCACACAAATCCAATCTCCCTACAAAAAAAAATAAAAAATAAAATAAAATAAAAAATAAAATAAAATAAAAAATAAAATAAAATAAAATAAAAAATATCCATATGCTAAAAATTGCTACACCACCCTTCCATGTGGAAAAACTATGTCGGGCTAAAAAAGCCTACCAGTAAAATAATTTGCCCTAAGACTTCTAAAACAAATAATGTGTCATGTTTCTACATTTGGAATATCTTAATTATCTACTGCTAAATATTCCCTTAATTTTCTACGCCAAGACTTTTCTTACCAATTCTTTCTATGATCACATTTTGAAGTTTCAAACTTTTCTGACTTTTCTATGATTACATTTTAGAGTTTCCCCTCCTTATAAAGTTTTCCTTTCAGGTCTTGTGTTTTGACCAAACAATCTCAGAATTGATTTCAAGAACGAAAACTTGAATTGTTTATAGAAACGAACCATATGAGTAGCTATTCTGACCTAAAAAAAATTTGTGGCTTAGTTTTAAAAAAAAATTATTTTCTTAATTAGATCACACATCAGCTTTTTGATTGATGTGTTTTCGTTTTAGAAAAGTTCTAACATCCAATTTTTGGAAAGTAAGGAAAAAGAAGTAATCTATAATGTTTAAATGGGGAATATCGGATCCCTTTCATTGAATGCAATTTTAGAAACACTTGTGGAGTTCACAGCATGTTGGGTTGTATATGTCACATGTCATGTTTTAGTGAATGTAATTACAAAAGTTAACTAAAATAATTTGGTTGTTATGTATATATTCTTTAGTATTTTTTTTTTTTTTAACAAAATGTAAATTTTGTTATGGGTAGAGTTGAACATAGGGTTGAGATGCCTTGTGGAAGGGTAAGGCCATTATCTAGCCTTACCCAACCTGTATAGTAAGGCACCATTTGATAACGTTCCTAGAAACATGTTTCTACGTTTTTTGTTGTCGAGAAACAGAAAAACGGCTTTTAAAGCTTTTGATAAATCCGTTTAGTTGCAGCCGTTTTTAGAAACGTAAATAGAAATTTATGGCAATTTATGATACAAGAAACGTGAATGGCGAAACATATTATACTTGTTTTACTGTTTTTATAAACAAATTGAGGCCAAAATAATGGGACAAGGCTCAATAAAAAATCGATCAAAAGGCAACTCATTTATCAAACACCAAAAAAATTCTTGAAGGTAGTCTTTGACGTCATTGTCGGTGTTGTAGATCTCGGAGCAGACGATCCAAAAAACAAGTTTATCAAACACCAAAAAATCTATTTCTATTCCCAAAAACATGAAAAATTGTTTCTGCTATTTCTAGACGCAGAAATAATAGAAACGTTATCAAACGGTATCTAAGGCTTATTTACCACACAAATTTCCATCTCACATACAAAAGGATTTATACCAAATTTCCCTCAATGAATTTTTTTATTATTTTATTTTTTATGGTTTGCGTAGTCAAATCCACCAAGTATCTATTACATGGAGGGCTCCTCTGATTAGCCACATGTAAAGGGTTTTTTCCCTTTCATTTTCAATGGTTGTCCCAAATATGGATGTTTTGTCAAGCAATTTTTGGACATCATATGTTCACTTGGGAAAACCAGATTGGTATACAAACCTTATAGATATGGATGGATGATCATGTGGATATCAAGTCCAAAAATTTAAGTTACAATTGGGTTGCTTTCTCAAACCAATAGTTTCTTTCATTGCCTAAATATAAGGTCCAAATTCGTTAGCAGGTAGCAGTCGAGGTCCCCTACCTAAATGTCAAGTCTGGAGTTTATTGGATTTGACCACGTGATAAAATAAGGCTTTAAATATCTAGAAACTAAAAACTTTTTGTGGAAATTTTTATAACATATGGATAGCTCAAAATAAGAGGGAAATGACAGTAAAATGGGGTGGAAGATTAAATTTTGCTTTGAAATTTGATAAGTGGCCAGTCAACATTGTACTCTATTATGTGAACATTAAAATTACTACACCTTGTACAACAGAATTTCTGCTCATTTAGTCATGTACTCACGTACCATTAATTATTAATTTCTTGAGTTTTTTGTAAACCATGATGGTTAAGCTTTACAGGAGTTTAGTGGTCAGAAAAAAAGTCTGCCCGGAAGCATGGTCCTTACATCCAAATAAACCTTTACAAAATGACTGTTCTGCCTCCTATGAAAGATGAAAATACAACTCTGTGACTGACTCTTTTGACATCTAGGCATGGAAATACCCAGCACGTGCAGGAGCAGTTGAGTCATCTTTTCACACCCAGCTGTGTTTGGCTGGGTAGAATTCTTTCTCTTTTTTTTTTTTTAGTTACGATGTTTAAGGGTGAACGGCAGTGGGCGGAAGGGTAGTTGCTGGCTGAAGGGCAGTTGGAAGTTTGCTTTAAGCCTTTAGAGTTAGTTATAAAAGAGGTTTTTTTTTTTTTTTTTTAATTATTTATGGAAAATTGAGAAGGTACCGAAAATGTTTAGCCACTAAAGGGACTGAAAAAACCTCTCCCATCTTTTATTTGAAGGTAATTCAAAATTCTCCTCTATAAATTCAAACACCACCATCTCATTCCAACATAATCCATTCTCTATTTCGGTTCCACCATGACGCATCCCACTTTGTGGCTTGGACTTCTGATAGTAGCATACTTTGGTGTAAGAAAAATTATGCTTTTACATTATTAAGTCATTTCTATGTGATTATTGCTTGTTCCTATTTTATCTTTCCTATTTGGTGAAAATTTTTTCCTCATGAAATTGTAGGGTTCTCAAGCTGAAAATGCCTTCTCAAAATACTGGGAAGAACATATTGGTCTTCCACAGCCTCCACATTGGTTAGCTGCAAAGGCTTCTCCATTAAGTCTCCATCAAATAGCAATGTTTATGAACCTTACGGTGAAAAATGAATTGGCTTCCCACCTGCACTCATTTTGTAAGCAGGCTAATGTTGCTTGTTCTACAAATGCACAGGATAATAAGATAAAACATGACACATCTTTACCACCAATAGCCAAGTGGAATGGTGATAGAGTGAAATATGAATATGTTCCAAATGAAGAACCCCTATCAGTTGCCAGCCAAGGGGGATTGCCATTTTTTCGAGAATCAATGGTGAAAGAGGGAGGTTTCATGCAAGTCCCTGATTTAAGGGACCCAATATCATATAAATCTTTCTTGCCCCGACCTTTGGCATCAAAAATCCCATTTTCATTTTCCCGGATTGAGGAATTGAAGAAGATTTTTGGTGTGATCAATGAATCAAACATGGATGAGTATATTCAAGACACCCTCGAAATATGTGAGAAAAGCCCCATTCAAGGCGAACAATGCACCTGTGTGACATCCGCCGAGGATTTCATAGATTTTGTTGTTGAGAAATTGGGGCACCATATATGCATATGGAGTAGTGAGAGCATTGAAGGATCTTATGAGAATGTGACAATTGGATTTGTGAAACTCATCCATGGAAACCTCTCTGAACCACCAGTCTTATGTCATAGTTTACCATTTCTATTTCAAGTCTATTATTGCCATGTTTTACAGAAAGTAAAAATATATGCAGTTGATATACATGCTCGGAAGAAAGTGAATCATGCAATTATGGCATGCCACTATGACACATCAAATTGGAATCCAAACCATCTTGCTTTTAAGTTGCTAGGCTTTGGCCCTGGCCTAATTGAAGTTTGTCATTGGATAAGTGAGAATGGAGTGGTCTGGACAAAGACTCAAGGTTGAGAAGCAATTGAAGATTTGATTATCTTTTGCTAGTTCTCTTATTTTGTATTACATGTTACTGCTTATGCTATTTGATGGATAAATAATGATCTATTTTTACTTTCCTATCATGTCTTCCAAGTTTCTATATATTTTAGTCTTCAATTGTCTAGCATAACATATGAACGTGAAATTAAAAGAAAATCTCGGTCCCTGAAGTTGTTAGTTAGACATGCTGTGTACATTCTAGGGTTTTTTCACCTTATGCCCCAAAACCACTCAAATCCTAACCCAACCTGCTAGGCCGACCAAGGTTTGGCCAAGGGGGAGGTCCAACTTTAGCCTAAAATCACGTTTTTGGCCCATAAGACCAGACCTGGCTGCTTGGGGAGCCCCTTGGGCGGCCCCACTCTCTCTCCTAGCCTTCTGGATACTCTTGAGGAGCCTCTGGCTGGCTCCAGTAAGAGCTGCCCCAAGGCTCCTATAAGCCACAAGATACCTATTTGTGCCTCCAAATCAGAACCTTGAAGAAACAAATAGATTAACCGGAGTCGTTAAAACCGTAGAACCAGAATTGCCTGAAAACAAATCAACTGAAACCAAAGGATTAGAGTAGGAGAGAGTGAACCGCTTGGGTAAACTGTCTCTCACTCTCTCCCTCTATAAATAGAGAGAGGGAAGTTGCCTCAACTGTTCAATGGGTCTTGCTGGTCAGGCTTCCATTGCTAGTCTTGAAAATACAATAGAACAAAACAGAATGAAATGTAGGTGCTACACAAATTTTATCTCGGATAATTGGTGTAATGGTGAGATGAACTGAGGCTTCCCTGGAATGGTAATTGAGGATATAAACTCTAGGTTGACTTCAGAAAAATCAGCTGGAGGAGGTTTCCAAGGAGCTACAATGGGTGAGGATGAAGATGTAGCAATATTCACAATTGGCATTTTCTCATTTTTAGCTACGCCATAATCCTGAAGTGGGTCTATATGATTAATAATCTCTTCTAGGGATCACTGATTCTTGTTGAAAGTAAATGTAATTTTAAGGTATCATAAGCTCCAACATAATGGGCAAGCCAGCGAAGCAACGATTAAATTGCACTATTATAACATATTAATCACAAGTTCAAATCTGGGAAACAGTTTCTTCTGTGAAGCAAGGGTAAGACTGTTTACATTTGCTCCTCCCAAACTAACAATAGCGAAAGAGACACTCCTGTTGTGAAGGGTTTCATTGGAAGCCACTCTTTGAGCACAGACATGCCAAAGAAAGCTTCTAATTTTTTGTAAAATCTAGGTGGACCAATTTGGTTGGGCCCTTAGATAAGACAACCCTAAAATAGATGCAACCCCATTTCTTAATCCTCATTTACAATAGCCCATTATTTAGTGAACCTTTTGCATTGTAGTTATACCTTCTTTCAAAAGTATGATTGTGATAAAATTACACAAACGGGGGATGATTTTTCGTTTTTATTAAATTCATGCAGCTGTGACACATGTCCACATCATACAGGGTTTTTGTTAAACACATAAATAGATCGGCGAACAATTAAGTTGGACTATTACAACATGTTGGTCATAGGTTCAAAATTTGAAAACAATCTCTTTTGGGAAGCAAGTGGTAAGGCTAAGTACACTTGCTCACTCCCAGACCCTACAGTAACAAGAGTTTTGTGCACTAAGTTACTCTTATATATATATAATTAGATCGGCCAATCCAAATTGAATGATCCAACCAAATCAGATCCACATTAGTTCGCTTCGGTTCAGCTATAATCAGGATTGACTTAGGCCAATTATGATCCAGATCAAAATTGATTGATCCAGCCAATCCGATTCCAATCCTTGAATCCCTGGTAGCACCCCCTCTTGCAAAATAGAAAAGTTTTCTTATGATAAGATCCATTTGAAGCATCGAGAGTGGTACATTCAAAATGTACCATCTTGAATGTACAAGTAATCCAACAGGGATTACTTGGTCAAATAATTTAGAATTTTCGATCCGATTAGACATTCTAATATGGATGAATTTATATTCTATGACCCACCTGGTGCATCCAGAGCACCAGTATCCTCCTTCCGGTAAACTTTTTTGGTTATATGATTCCATCCTACATATTCCATCAAATCCAAATCCAAATTACAAAAATTAAACTTCTTATCTGATCGGATATTTCAAAATGGACAAATTTTATGACAAAATCCATTGAGATTGGGGCATCAATATTACGTCTATAGGAAGATGAGAGAAAATGGATGGTTAAGGCGAATTGGGGATTATGTGAATAGACGTACGGCTCAGGTTCGATTCCCCATCTATGCATATGCGATTTAAGTGGAGACCGTGGCAGTGGGTTGTTGCACATTTACGCTAGTCTCCCCAAGGATTAGTCGAGGTTAGCGTAAACTGGCTCGGACACCTTGGTTAATAGAAAAAAAAAAAAAAAGATAGAAAAAAAAGTAGGAGGAAAGTTTGGCTTTACTGACAAAATCGGATGTCTAGCTTGGATTTAGAAGTCGGCCTCTGTCTTTGTGACAATGTAAGGATTCAATGGCTATCTCCTTTATTATTCTTGATAACCCGCTCTGGCTCGCCCTGAGCCCAAATAGGGCCTAGGCTAAGTTTTCTGACCCTGGGGCAGGTTAGGGTTGAAAAACCCTGACCTTGGGTCAAGGTTGGTAGGGCTCAAATTAAGGCCTCAGCCGGGCCCAACCCGGCTTGAAATTTAACCCAAAATTTTATATTAGCCCAGCTTAGCCCGACCAACCCTGCCCTAATAGGGTCAATTAGGTCCAGGTTGGGTTGGTATGAACCCAACAAGGTTGGGCCTGAACATGAACTGGCAGGGTTGGGTTGGGCTGGGTCTAAACATGAACCAGAGGACCTAGGGTTGGGTTAGGGTTTTAAGAAACCCGGCCCTATTTCACCACTAAACCTAGACATATAAAATAATAAACTACCCTCATTGCATTGCTAATGCATAAAATAATAGTAATCTATTACTAACGTAACATTTCTCTCCCTTTAAGTATCCTTGTCCTCAAGGACAATGGGATAGAAAAAGACAATAATTCTACCAGGATCCCATATCTTAATATGGGATATTCTGATTAATGAAGTTGGAATTATCTTCTCAAGGCATGCCAATATTATTTTAGAGAATGTTATCTCTTTAAATGACTTCTTTTTCTTCTTCTTTGGTCGCACAAGATGTATTGTTATGGCTACTTCTTTGGGTTCTTCAATTCGCTTGAGGATTCTCCCATATATGGGATGAAATCTCTCAAAGGGAAAAACGTGGTCATATGCATTAATGTCGGGTATAAAATGTATTCCGATGTTGCAGGAGGACATATCAAATACCAAATGATAGGGAGTCACCACCTAGGTATGAGGGCCTTGACCCAAAAATATGTCGCACCCCTTTAGGAGAGATAGGACTATGACTCGTAGGATAAGGTTTAGTCCATGTCCAGATCTTTGTATAAGTGTCAAGTTACTAGTCAACAAGGTGTTAGGCTCCCAACTTGCTCGACCCTCAGGTTGGCATCTTTCTATCTAGACCTTAATTGTGTGTATCATGTTCAATAGTTTGAATACTAAGTCATAAGATAAGGCCCTAATCTAAGTTGGGTTAATGGACGTGTTGACCTAACCTTGTTGCTAGATTTGATACCCTAAGTTAAGTTAAGAGTGTGTGTGTGTGTGACTCAGTCCTAAGGATCCTTGGGACTCTTTAGTATAGTGCAAGAAGAGGCAACCAAGGATGTCTATTTTTGGGTGGCGGATGGTTCATGGGAAATTCCTTACGGACGATGCGGTGAGGAAGAGAGGAATTGCTCTTGTTTCAAATTGCAATTTGTGTGGTGTAGAGTCAGAGTCAATGGACCATATTTTCCTTTAGTGTTCTTTTTTCTAAGGAGATATGGAACTTTTGTGGGTGCTTTAAGGTTGGATGGAAGAATCACGGATCCTTGGCTAATTTATTTCAATGGTGGAAAATGAAGGTAAAACATGTGTGTTGCAAAGAGGCGTGAGCTTTGGGACTGGGCTCAGTTGCTTATCATTTTTGGCGAGAGAGGAATAATAGGCGGCATGATGGTAGGGTGAGACCTCCCAGGTATGTCTCTCAAATGATTATTGATGATATAAGGAACAGCAATCCTAGTACTAAAGGTGAAGTTAGGTCAGTAGCAGATATTATTTGTTGCAGGAATCTCAGGTTGAGAATTCAAGCAGCTACTAATAGACCTATATTAGAGGTTTTCTAGTGTAAACCTCGGGTAAATTGGGTTAAGCTGAACTTTGATGGCAGCTCTATGTGAAATTCAGGTAGAGCGGGTGTAGGTTTTTCACGACCATATGAGAAGAGTTCTGGGATCCTATTATCTTTATGGATGTGATATGGGTTTTTGAAGCTGAGGTTGAAGGGCTTATGGAGGGTCTCATGCATGCTCGTGAGTTGGCTTTTAACTAGCTATGGGTGGAGTCTGATTCGGGTGCAATGGTGCTTCTTGTTCAACAAAGGGGGATTCGTTGGTTCACTCTTCAGAGATGGATTTATCTTCAGCCGTATTTGGAAGGGATCACATGGAAGATCACTCATAACTTCAAGTTGATTATTTGGCCAGAGATGAGGTGAAGTCTCGGTTATCAAGATCAAATTTGGTTATTCCAGCTCATATTGTGGATCTTATAGTTAGGGATTCGGATGGTAGGCATAACTATAAGTTTGGTTAGTGCACTTTCTCTTCCCCTGCTGATGGCAATGGCGAAGGTGGGGGTTTGGAGAACGATTTTCAGGAGTACTTCTTTGTACTAATGTTCTTTATTCTATTTTAATAAAATTATCTTTTAGCGGAAAAAAATGTGTGTAACACCACATAATAGATTAAACAAAAAATATAATTGCATCAGAAGAGGAATGAATCCAGACATAGTAAAAACATGTAAGACTCCTCTCAATACATTACAAGAAAAAAAAAAACAATTAATTTACAATGAAATAAATAAACAAAAAATCATAAGAAATTAAGATAAATGGAGAAATTGGGTTGTGGGATATATGATGGTCTAGTCTTCCTATGGCAAACGAAAATGAGCATATAGCATTAAGAATTTCTCATTTTAACGTTCCAATGGTATGGGCCGGTATTGTGGACCAACCATGGCCAGCTTAAAATAGCACCTCCTAGGCTACATCCAAAGACTACGCTCCTAAAACTACACCCTCATCCAATGTTTTAATCAAGGTTGAAAATCAAAATCAAAATAAAAATATTCAAAAATAAAATCGGGTTTTGAATCTTAACTCGTTTGAATGAGCTAGGATTAGGGGTGTAAGTTTGGCACTAACACCCCGAACCCGCCCTGGCCTAGTCTGAGCCCTAATAGGGCCTCGGCTAAGATTTTTGACCATGAGGATGGGTTAGGGTTGAAAAGCATTGAACCTGGGTTAGAGTTGGGTTGGCCTAGGCTAAGGCTTGAGCCCAACCCAGGCTGGGCCAACCTAGCTCTGATTTTAACCTTGATTTGTATAATATAAATTTAAGTTGTCATCTTATTCTTTTATTCAAAATAATGAAATATGTGTTATGACTAGGTGTCCTGAATATCTATTATTGTGTTGCACTTCATAATATTAATTGTGTATTGATCATTTGACTCATTGGTGTTTCCTTTCTTCTTCCTGTATATGACACATTTGGCAAAAACAAGGTAAATTTGGATTAATCCAATGGCAAAAAACAACACCAATTAGGGCCAACCCTGCCCAATCAGTGTCGATTAGGGCCGGGTTGGTTGGCATGGACCCGACGGGATTGGGCCTTGGTATGAATCCTATAGGATTAGATTGAGCCTAAGTTGAGTTTTGGAGACCTAGGGTTGAGCTAGGGTTGTAAGAATCCCACCACAAATCGGCCGTGTTTCACCCCTAGCAAGGATTGTAGGCCTTAAACAAAGGGAATCAACTATGGATTGATTAAATCCCAAAAAGACTCACGACATGTAAGAAATCAAATGGGCCGAATTAGGCCCTAACCCATTACTTTCCTAAATTTAGCATTAAGAATTTTTCATTTTAATGCTTCCATGCTATGGGCCGGTACCGTGGACCAACCACGTCGAGCTTGAACTAGCACGTCCTAGGCTACATCCCAAGACTACGCTCCTAAAATTACCCCTTCATCCAATGTTTTAATCAAGACTTAAGAAGATTGAATATAAAATCAAAATAAAAATATTCAAAAATAAAATCGGGTTTTGAATCCTAACTCATTTGAATGAGCTAGGATTATGGGTGTAAGTTTGGCCCTGATGGTCCGAACCTGCTCTGGCCTAGTCCTAGTTCTAGTAGGGCCTGGGCTAAGATTTCTGAACCTAAGAGCGAGTTAGGGTCGAAAAACACTGAACCTAGGTTAGAGTTGGGTTGGGTCTGGGTTATGGCTTGAGCCCAGCCTAGCCCAGCCCAGCCCAGCCCAGCCCAGCCCAGCCCGGGCTAACCCGACGCTGATTTTAACCTTGATTTATATAACATAAATTTGGGTTGTCATCCTATTCATTTATTCAAAATAATGAAATATGGGTTGTTGATTCTTATGATTAGGTGTCCTAAATATCTATTATTGTATTGCACTTCATAATTTTGATTGTGTATTGACTGACTTAATAGTGTTTTTTTTTTTTTTTTTGACACATTTGACAAAAACAAGGTAAATTAGGATTAATCCAATGACAAAAAATAGCACCAATTAGGGCCGGGTTGGGTTGGCATGGATCCGACAGAGTTGGGCCTAGGCATGAATTTGATAAGATTAGATTGGGTTTAGGTTTAGTTTTGGGATCCTAGGGTTGGGCTAGGGTTGTAAGAAACTCACCCTAACTTGGCCATGTTTCACCCCTAGCTAGGATTATAGGTAGGGGTGTCAATCAGTCAGTTTGGTTTTGTTTTGATTGAGTTGAATCGGTTTCGGTCTAGGAATAAAGGAGACCAAAACCAATCCATTAAGGAATTTCGATTTTCGGTTGGTTTCGGTTTCAGTCCGAATTGATTTTGGTTTTTCAATATCTGGTTAGTACCAATTTAGATCGGTTTATTATTGGGCTCGAACCATAATGATATCTTACATTCGTAACTTATAGTGACAAGATTTGACCCAAAAAAAAAAAAAAAACTTTAGATTTATGATTAAATCATAGTTTATCTTTGTAAGGAAATATAACTAATATTAAAACCAATGAATAACAAATTGCTTACAAGATAACTAATATTGAAATCACAAAATGAACCTTATTATCCAATCATTCATTTAACTATCCAACTAGTTTTGTATAGTGAACAAGGAAATCAATGGAAGCATTATTATGTTTTACAAATCAATTTCTCTATTCATAACCTAATATTCAATGATCTGTAACAATTCTCCTTGCAATAAAAAAAAAATTCACTAATATTGCTAGAAAAAGATAGTCAATTCACCAATCTATAATCTCATATTCATTTATTTTTGGAAAATTTACATCCACCTACCCTTGCATTTGTCTTTATTATATTTTTCCCCTCGAGTTTCATTTATTACATTTAAACCCACCAAACTTAACACTGTGAAACTAGTGTTAGTTTTGAAATTGAAAAGACATAACTACCCCTAATCATATAAACCCCAAATGTAAATTCCTATCATACCCTTTCCTACTTTTAAAAAGCAAAACCCCAAAAAATCTCACCCAATTGAAGAGATAATGAACTCTACTTTGTATGATGAAGGCAGAGGAGGCTGCACTTTCCGACGAAGTGAGGAGAACTTTCTGATGAAGGTGAGTTATTTCCGATTGATAGGTTTTAAGCTTTTACCCTGAGGATACAAAATCGATTCCAACTCTAATTGGAAATTTTTATGCTTTTTTGGTGTGCGAGTGATCCCTCTCACGAGAGAAGTCGATTAGTTCTAGAAAGTCTACGGATCTCTTACCCAAGAAAAGCAGTTGGTTCCTATAAGATTTCTCCAGTAAACAAAGCTCACACTCGCATTTGAAGCATTGATATTCTGATAATAGAAAATGCAATTGAAATTGAAAAAAAAAAAAAAAAAAAAAAAAAAAAAAGGGCTGATCTGCCCTTTTTTTTCCTGCGAGTTTGAAGATAGTAGCAAAGATTAGATCTGTGCATCGGATGTTTAGTGTTTTTTACTGTTAAAAAAGAGGAGGAAATAGATTAGGAGATAAGAAGATTTGTGATTTGATAATCTGATCAGAATCAGATTCATTTTCATTCCAAAAACAAAAAAAAAAAACCAAAAAAACCTCAATCAAAAGAAAATAAATATCTAAATCAAACTAGATTCTGGTATCGTTACCCACTCTAATACGAGTATCGGTTGCAAAACTACCACTACTGTTGGTGCTACTACTAGAACTGTTACTTATATTGGTGGATTTAATGAGGCCTTGGGTGATGGAATTGGAGTTGGGGCATTTAAAGGAGATGGCGTTAGACGGGGAGAGATTTCTAGTGCTTTTTTGTTGAAACCCTCGTCACTCTATTTGACACAAAACAGAAAGCCTCAAAAGAGTTTTCAAACTGGTTGTAGAAAAACTTTCGAAAAACTTTGGAAAGGATCTTTTTTGCCGAAGAAGACAAGAGCTGGAAGGATTCTTGATATGGCAGAATTTGTCACCCAATAAAGCGTAGACACGTGGCATCCGAGGGAGGGATGTGTGTCGCCTATCCGATAGAGGCCGCAAGGCTTCAAACCACATGAGGAGAAGATACCCGAGGGAGGGTTCCCGAAACCCTAGGCCCAGAAACCCTATAAGAGGGAACCCAAAAGAAATTGGATGAGGTACGCCGACACTCACCATTACTCTTGTCAAGACACTGTTCTGTCGGTCACTAACTTGGGCATCGAAGGACTAATCCCGGAGATACTTCCGGGCCTCTGCCTTCTGTGCTTGTGCAGGGTCGGCTCATACGGAATTTTGGCAGACGGATATTTGGTAGTAACAATTCTAAACCTTCGAAAGGAACCTTCATTGGTTTGGAGATGACAGTTTATAAGTCGCCTGAGAGCTACAGAGAAACCTTCGCCGGAGAAGACACAACGTCAAAAGTGGCTTTCCAAACTCCCTTGTTAGTTGGAAGTTTGAACCCAATAAGGGCAAAATGGGTATTAAATGAAAAACATATCCACTTAACAGATAGACCCTCAAAAGATTCTCACAGTGTTAGGTTTAATGGGTTTAAATGTAATAAACAAAACTCGAGGGGGGAAGACGTAATAAAGGAAAATGCTAGGGAGGTGGATATAAATTTCTCTTTATTTTTTTTATCGGTTTCATTCGGTTTGTTTATTGATCGGTTCAGTTTGGATCAGTTTCAGTGAGTCCCAATATATCTCAGTCCAAAACCAATCCAATAAGGATCAATTTGGTTTGATTCGATTCGAATTTTATCAATCGATTTTATTGATTCGGGTTAGGTTTTGACACCCCTAATCGTAGGCCTTAAACAAAGGGAATAATCAACCATGGACTGATTAAATCCCAAAGAGACTCACGACATGTAAGAAATCAAATGGGCCGAATTAGGTCCTAACCCATTAATTTCTTAAATTTAGAATAGGCAACTCATGAAAGAAATAACATAAAAGAATAGGGGTAAAATTGAGTCGATATTACTTGATCTAAGAAAATTAGGCTCACTCAAGCCCAAACAAAACCAAAAACTTCTTGACTTCTTATTCCATGTACTCATTCTCATTCCCAAGACTAGAGAAAACTCTAAAACCCCTTTAAGGGAAAACCCTATTCCAAGAGAAAAAGCCTCTCCTCTTGAAGTTGATTCCACCCCTATTTATCTCGAACGAGATCTCCATCCTATGCTGGCTGAGATTGCTAGGTCAACTTGAATTGGTTGTTGCAACCATTGAACTCCCTTGATTCTTTTAGAGCTTTCTTCCTCAGGCTCCTTCCTCATCTCACCTTCTCGACCTCTTCTTGCATAATGGGAAAAAAAAAATTACTTGCCCTCTTTCTTTCCTCTGTCCAACTGTCCCTTTTAATTCTGTTTTCCATTCCTTATTCCTCTTCCCTCTCATGTGAAATCCTCTTTTTTTTTTCCTTGACCCGTTTTGAAGATTGACCCGATCCGACATATTTTGGCAGCGATCCGAATGGAAAGTTTTCTAAGATCTGTGATGGAAGCAGAGGGATTGGGCCGACAGCCCAAGCCCAAAGCTCATCACTGATCTCATATGGGGGTGTGGGGGCGCCGCGTTATGGTTCTACCAGATCGACCACGAGCTGTTCGGTCGACCCACGAGTTGGAATATGTATAATGTACTGTTGTTTGTTGAAAAAGTCATTGTATTTTGGGGTTTTTCGAGCTAGGGTTTCAGGGCAAGTTTTCTTGCCACTGCTTAGGTTTAATCTCTCTTCTGCATAGTGAAACATCTTCTTCTTCCCCTGAGGACGTAGCACACCACCTTGGTGTGTGAATCTCCTTAAATCTCTGTGTCGTGCGGATTTATTGTCTCTTTATTTTTCGTGTTTCTTGGTGTTTGATCTAACATATCTTAATTTTCTTTGTGAATCCATTAAAAAGAAGAAGAAGAAGCGGCAGACTAACCAGATGGGTTTAGATTCCTCATTACAATGTATGTTATGAGGTCGGAAATTCACAAAAAAAAAAAAAAAAGTTATGAGGTTGGAAATTCGAGCCTCGATTCGCTTCTCATACAAAGCCTTATAGATTGAGATCCAATTGGGTTATCCCTTCAGGTTTATTTGTTGCTTGAAGATTGAATGGGCGAGAAAAAATGCATTAGATAATCTTGCCATTAACATCTCAGTTATGAATCATATAAAGGTCAAAAGTGTATCCATGAAGATGACATGGTAATAATAATAATAATAATAAGGGGTTCTCTGCTCTTCATATCCAATTCTAAGAAATGTATAATATTTCAAACCACATAGATGTGTTTGTCACCCAATTGTACAATCAAGATGTAGAACCAACACAAATTATTCATACAAATCAATTACACCATCAACTATTATAGGCACAAAATTTTTTTAATCAGAAATAAGGGAAGATAAGGAAAAGAAAATATACGTGATTTGGTTGAAAAATACAATATGTCGAACAAAAAATCAAACTAAAAATGGTTAGGACTGAGAAATTTTGATGAGTTAGTTATCATTCTCATACACAAAACCATCAAAGCTACAGTAGCCTGGTCCACCATTAAGCCATAGAATTGGGTCCTTCGATCAATTCCCTTTTTTATCGCCAGAAAATCCTTTGTATTAAAAAATGCAAAATAGAGTATAATAGAACATACTAAAATAGCTGAAAACAGGTACACAAAAAGTTAGAATTACCAAGAAATTTATAATTTCAATGTGTAATTTCATTTCTCGCTAATCCCCTCCCATCATTCCCCCCCTCAAAAAAAAATTCTTGAGACATGGTGTAGAAGGAGTCGAGAGGGGCTACATAAAGCATGCTAAGCCCTATAAAAGTTGTAGAGGAACACTTCCAAGAAAATAAAGGCTGCAACAAAAAGGTTACCAAAAAAATGGAAGAAGGCATAAGAGAGAAGCGGGGAGGGAAGGGATTAACCCTGTAACCGTCCAGAGCGGAGTTCGAATATCAAAGGGAATTGTGCTCAGAGAGAGAGTGTGTATATATGTGTGCTTTTTTCCCACTCATGTTCTTGTTTAATTACCTGTTTTATTCAAAAGCATCATTACTGAGGTCTGGCAACTCTGGAAAGTCTTATGACCCAAAGTTATGAACAGCATCATGAATAACTTCAATTTCAAGAAGGCCTTGGGAGGTAGGCATTTTAGCATCCCTCTGACTGGATGCTTCTGTTTGATCTCTTGGATCAGGATCTGAAACACCCACACAATTTTCTGTTAGAGCTGACTGAGGGACACTACATAAAAAAGATATCATGTTATTTATGCCTAGCATTTTTTTCTTTCAAAATTGCAATCACGGGATGAAGAAAAAAAGGATATAGAAGAAGCATACTCTTCTTCCATTGGACTAATTTCTAGAGCTTTGCAGGAGGAGATACATCGATTCTAATGTCCTATAAAAAGTAAAAGACTGTCAAATGTTGAACAATTCTTGGCATTCAAAATATCAAAAAATATAAATATCAATGACATAAATTTTGCAAAAGACTTTGGACCTCATCAATGAAGAAAGCAATAAAAGGATTTCCTTCAGTGGGGATCTGATCTGTGGACAAGATAAAACCAAACATTCACTCATATATATGTACAATTCAAATGTACTTAAAAAAAAAAAAAAAAAAGAAGTTTCTCAAATGCAAGTATCAATCCAAGACTAAGTCATGTCTGTAATCCCTCCACAACTATTGAGATGATTATCTGGTTATCTAAGAAGCAAAATACAAACATTAATCAATAAATTGAAATAGAAACGTGAGATATAGGCATGCTAGACCAGAAAAATCTTACCCATCAAGAGAGAACTTAGCATCCAAATTCCAAGCATCAAGTTCAATTTTTTTTTAGGAAAGTAACAGCGTAAAACGGAGCGTGAGTTGCATCCTCTAGTAGATTAACATCTCCTAAGCCAAAGATACTGTTTAGTGTCCTCCGCCATATCGTATTGTTATCATGCCATAGATACTGTTGCATAAGTGCTGCCATCCAAATCGTCCCTAAAGGACTTTTCTTTGCGAGAAAGTTGTGTGAGTAGAACATCTTCAAGCTCTAGGGTATCGATTTTAGATTTCTAGTTTGGTCGACTTTCCTCCTTCTTTGGTTTCTGATTTTTACCATCACAAAGAATACAAACAGTGAAATTATAAAAAAGAAAGAGGAAATTAATAATAGAGCATTAGAGACTTATTATTGATTAAGAAACTAAAAAAAATTAGGAAAATTAGGAAAGCAATTGGGAAAAGAGAATTTTTACAAAAAAATTAAATAAAATTTGGGGAGAGAGTATATAGAAAGATATAGATTTTATTTTCTGGTGTAAATATAGAATAATATAGATTGTGGCATGATAAAAGGATAAAGGAATGTGTGTGTGTGTGTGTGTGTGTGTGTGTGTGTGTGTGTGTGTGTGAGAGAGAGAGAGAGAGAGAGAGAGAGAGAGAGGAGGGCGTGAGAGTTTGAGATAGAGTGGAAGGTGTGCGAGTTTAATAAAGAAACTAATTTTTAAGTGAATAAAGAAACTTTTATTTAAAAACTAATATTAGTTTCTAAAGATGAGAGAAAATAGAGAAAGAAGGAGAAGAGTGAGTGGAGGGCGCGAGAGTTTAATAAAGAAACTAAAACTAAATGAGTAAAGAAACTAAATTTTTAATTATAAAAAAAGAACAAAGGATACTAAAAAAATAGAACAAATAAGAAAGATGAAGAAAAATGATACAATAGTCAAATAAAAGATTAGCAACGAAGCATGAGTATATGCACTTATAATAATAATAATATATTAATATTAATAATAATAACCATAAAAATATAATATATATATATATATATATATATTCTTTTAACAAGGTACCCCTTTCCTTTCTTCATATAGGTGAAAGAGTGGCTAAAACCTAGTTTATTTTTCCCAGTTTTCCCCTAATCAACTTTAAAATCGCCAAACATACCTCATCACTTAGGAAATATTGAAAGACCCAAATGCCCCTCTTATTTAACACCCCCAATCAATTTTAGATTTACTAAGATGCGCTTATCAAGGAAATAAAGATTTATTATAATTTTTTATTTTTTATTAGTTATTATTTTTTAAATATCTTAATGGGCATTAGGTGATCAAAACAAAAGAAGTGTTGTAAATGTTTGGATTCATGGTCAAATATGGGTATGACAACAATGTTGACTGAAATTTTCTTAACCAATGTGGTAAGCTTCCCCATGATTTGTTATTTTCCCAAGTGAAGTGAACGCACAACACCATCTAATTTTTTACCATTTCTTTTTTTTTTTTTTTCGCTAGAAGGTCGAAAATATGTATTAAAAAAGAGAGAAGAAAAGGGGAAAAATATAATACAACCTAAGAGCCAAAAGCGAGCCTCCACCTACGGCATTGCCATCAGCGGAGACTCACTTCCGCTATCTCATAAATCTAAATCTCGTTCTTCCTGCCTCATCTAAAAACAGCTCGCTCATGATGCGATGAGGGAGGATTACATCGTCAGAAGAGGTCCCAGTCTTAGCTGCTTCTTTAGCCAAATAATCTGTAATCAGATTAGCTTCCCTGAAACAATGCGAGATCTTCCAAGAAATGTTATTTAAATAACTGAGAAGGTGGTTCCATTCCTAACGAATGAACCAAGGAATAAGCCTATGGTGGAATAGGCCAACCGCTGTAGAGGAATCCGACTCTATCTAAAGGTGATTAAAATTGCTTTCGCGAGCAAGAGAAATCCCCTTAATTATACTACAAATCTCAGTCAAGAAACTGTCAGTGACATCTAGAAAAATGTGATAGCAGAACAACATTCTACTATCATGATCTCTGAATACACCTCCCCCTCCTACACGCCTTGGGTTACCCAAAGAGCAGCCATCTGTGTTAAGTTTCACCCAATCACGCATGGGCTTGCACCAGTGAACTTCCAGGATAGGATTTGAGCAATAGAGGACGTAAAGAGATGCAGTCTTCTGCACAGGGTGATGTCCTCAACCGATCTGGGATAAAATTTTCGGCTGCTAGATATAAAGTGGATGTCCCCTTTAATATTGCTAAAAATCATGTCTAAACTTCTTTTCGTCCCTTCAAAACGCCTTTGGTTTCTTTCTTGCCAGATTACAGCTAGAGAAGAGAACAAGGCAATCACCCAAGCCTCTTTGAGGGGCCAATTTTTAGCTTTGTTTTTCCACCAAGACACCAAATCAATTATTGAAGCTTTAGAAGACCATGTCAAGTTAAAAAGACCAACAATCATTCTCCATAAGTCAGAAGAAAATCTGCAAGCAAGAAACAAGTGGCATATGGATTCAGAATTGGAGCCACAGAGGTCGCAGCGAGATGGGAAATGGATACCCTTTGCTTGAATTTGGTCATCAGTTGGGATTTTCCCATGGATCAGGCGCCAGCCTAGAATTGATAGTCTTGGTGGAATATGTTTGCTCCAAACAAAAGAGGACCAAGGAACCTTGGGTTTAGAATACCTCAAGCTGTTCCATGCTGAATTGACTGAGAAGGTCCCCATAGAGTCCATGCTCCACACGCATCTGTCCTCCATAGGGAGATAGGGTAGCTTGACGGCCTCTATCCTTTGAAAAATTTCTGCAAGAAAATCAGATTGCACTGGAGGCAGCACCCAAGACCCATCAACAATAAAGTCAGCCACAGTTTGATTAAGGTTTGAGAAAAGCTCTTCATTCAACTCAGAGAGAACTGCTATGGGTTTAGGCCCAAGCCAATTATCGTTCCAGAAATTTATTTTTCTTCCGCTGCCAATGATCCATCTCTCATTGTCTGAAATAAATTTCCACATTCTTCTTATATCCGGCCAAATGGAAGAGCGCCTATAAGAGCGTTTAGGAAGGCCTGAATGAAATAAAAACCTTGCTCGAAGCAGACTGCTCAGTTGGGAATCTTCTGCCTTGATTGACCATGCTAGTTTGGCAATTAAAGTCATATTAACCTCACGCAGCCTTCTGATGCCAAGACCCCCCTCTTCCTTGGGTTTACAAATTGTATCCCATTTGACAGTGGTAGCCTTAGAAGAGTCTATCTCACCAGTCCATATAAAATTCCTCATCCACTTTTCAAGATTCCTGATTAAGGGAGAAGGCCACCAGTAAACTGAAAAGTTGTGCAGAGTTATTCCAGAGATGACAGACTTTACAAGTTCAACTGTCCCTGCCATGGACAAAAGTTTCCCCTTCCAGCCAGCTAGCTTGGCTTTAATTTTGTCCATAACAGGGAGAAGGGGGTCTCTTTTCACTCGGCCTTGGAAGATCTCAACGCCCAGGTATTTTGTTGGGAAGTTGTAGCAAGGAATTTCCAACTCTTCTGCAATCCACTGCTTCCTTACTGTAGGAATTTTCCCCAAGAACAACTTGCTTTTCTCTAAATTAAAAAACCGCCCAGAGCATTTTTGATAGATAGCAAGGAAGGACTTCAAATTTCAAACGTACCTCTTAGAAGCATTTATGAAAATGAAGACGTCATCGGCGAATAAGAGATGTGTAGGGACATCAGCACCACGAGGACCCGATAGAGGCTTTATATGAGATTTAGTAGCTAAGTCACTCATGCCATGACAGAGAACCTCTTCGGCAATAATAAATAGGATGGGGGAGATGGGATCTCCTTGACGAAGCCCTCTGCTGACTTCGAAAAAACCCACAGGATCGCCATTCAGGAGCACTGAAATCCTGGCCGACTGAAGCAAGGTATAAATCCAACCAATCATTTTTTCGGAGAAACCAAACCATCTGAGCACTTGGAATAGAAAATCCCAAGAGATAGTGTCAAATGCCTTTTTGATGTCTACCTTGAGTCCAAGATTGCCTCCTCTAGAGGTCTGCCCTATTAAGTTTGCCAATTCTGAAGCTAGACAGATATTAGTCTGAATAAGCTTCCCTTTCTGAAAGGCTCCCTGCTCTTGCAAAATAATTTTTGGCAAAATACTAGAGATACGAGAGGCCATTATTTTAGATAGGATTTTGTAAAAAAAATTCCCCATACATATTGGATGGAATTTGTCAAGAGATTTGGCTCCCTCCACCTTAGGAATTAATAACAAGAAATTATTATTAATACCATGGGGAAGAATACCTGATGAAAAAAAAACCCTTGACAGCTCTGTAGACATCGTCATGGATTATATCCCAACATTTTCTGAAGAACACTCCAGTGAAGCCATCAGGTCCTGGAGAGCTATCCGGATCGAGGTCCCACACCACTCTCTTTATCTCCTCTTCAGAGGGAATGGCATCCAGCATCACTTGGTCCGAATCCTGAAGAATTTTGGGAATGCAGTTAAAAATCTGGGGGTGATCCTCCAGGTCTACTTTCTTGTGAAATGTCTCATAAAATTTTGCCAAATAGGATCCCATCTGATCTCGATCACTAATATCAACTCCATCCTCAGTAGTGATGCATCTAATAGTGTTTTTGGATCTCTTGATTCTGGTCATGACATGAAAAAATCTAGAACACCTGTCCCCTTCCTTAAGCCATCTTACCCTAGATTTTTGAAGCCACAATTTCTCCTGGTTTTCCATTGCTTTCCAATATTTGGTCTTGGCATCGGCTTCCTGATCAAAGAGCTGCTCAGTGAGGCCATCCTCCTCAATGCTTCTCTGAATGTTCTCTAGCTCAGCCTTGGAAGTAATCACCTCCTGATCCAGATTAGGGAAGGCTTCCCTAGACCAAGATTTAATAATAGGCTTTAGAGCCTTCAGCTTCTGCGCAAGGATGAAAGGGGGAGATCCTGAGAAGTTATTATGCCAAGCTTCTTTTATCACATCTAAAAATTGATGGTGATCCATCCAAAAAGAATTTAGCCTCAAAGGGTAGTTTTTGGGCTTAATAGAAGAAACTGAGCAAGCCATCAGGGGAGCATGGTCTGATGCAACACGAATCAGCACCTTTTGAATGCAATCGTCAAAGATCTTCATCCACTCTTCATTCACAAAAGTTCTATCAAGAACCGCAGCAACATTACCCCTTCTTCGGTTATTAGCCCAAGTAAATTTTCTTCCCGAGGAAGGGATTTGGATCAAAGCTAAAGCATCAACCATGGCAGCAAACTCAGAGGCTGCGCCAAGAGAGAATCTTCCTGGTCCTCATCTCTCGTGATCATAAAGGGTTGCGTTAAAATCCCCAATAATCATTCTCAGCGCTCTCGAATCACCGGAAACTATATCCATCCACAGAGATCTCCTTTCTGCTCTGAGGCATTTTGCATGCACCATAGAAACATTAAGCACTCTACCATTCCACTCCATCTGGATTGACAACTGCTGCTCTGACATGGAGGATATTAATGGTTTCCTTAGTCCTTGCTTCCACATGATCCAAAGGTTTGGATGAGCGTCGACCCTTTCATTATGAATAAAATCAGTCACGAAACTAATTTTACTAAAAAGGCTTTTTGGAAATTTATTCGTAGAAACCATTTGCTCAGCCATACAAATGATATTAGGAGAGTTCTCACGGACTATCTTCAATAAGGCAATCCTAGCTGATGCCTTGTTAATTCCACGGACGTTCCAGAAGAGGACTTTCATGGACGCCTAGATGATGGGCTTTGGTCGACTCTAGCTGGTCGACCCACTTTCTGCACCTATTTTCCCTTCTTTCTTTGCATTCTAACCCAGCCTTGCTGCCCTTCTTCCCTTGCCATAGCCGCTGAATCTACCATTGCAGCCGCCTCGTGAGCATCGTCGCGATTGGCACCATCACAGGTGGCAACACGCTTACTCCTGCACACAGTCTCAAGGTGCTGATCACTGGCATCAGGGTTGCTGCCAATACAGGATCCAGAGGTCTGATTGATAGGACCTTGGGTATGTCCAAGATCCATACCCACTTCTGCCTGACCCACTTCTTTACTCAAACCGAGCACAACCTCCAACTGAGGATCCCCATGCAGATTGTTTGCATTTTCAAAATTTGGAATCTCATGTTGATTTTAAATCCTATTATTTGTGGAAAGAGAATCCACATTGGAGCCCAAAGGAGAAGGTCTCCTTGATGGAGGCGTCATATCCTCCCTAGGAGTCTCAACGCCCCCACTTGCCATGTTTAAGGAACTTTCCAAAATAGGAGAGTCCTCCCTGTCACTTCCTCTCTCCACCATGGCTGGTTCAGCAGGCCCAATGCCTCCTCCCTACCACCGTGTAAGGTGGCCTCAGATTCATCGGCATCATGAGCATCACGATGCTGAGGTCGACGTGAGGAAGAAAAAGTGGAAGGCACCACTGTTCCCCTAGGATAGTCATTGACATATACTGCTCCTGGGACTCCTTGATTAGGCTCCATCCGACGAGCTCTCGAGTCTGCTATCTTCTTCTCTTTACAATCAGATAGGACATGTCCCACTTTTTTACAAAATCCACACTGCCCCATTGAATCTTCGTAGAGCATTTTTTGCTCAAACCAGAACAAGTTTGCAGTTCCTGGTTGCCGTCGCTCTACCTGAATTTCCTTAGGTCTTGTAGATCCCGCGTTCATCTCCACTGGGACGCGAGCATATTTCTCGTACATTACATTCTTCGTGCGATGATCGAGAGCCACCGGACGGCCCACAGCCTTAGCCTTATCCCTTGCTCTGATACCATTTGTTATGTGCATAAATGGGGAGATGAGAGAAAACATCGAAAGCAAATAAAATTAAAAAGGAAAATAGAAAATATAAGAGATAAAGGAAAGGATTGGCTTTGCTAACGAAGCCAGATGCCCCGCTTGGATGAGGAAGCTTATCTCTATCTTAGAGACGATTTCAGGATTTAATTGCTACCCCCTTCATTATCTCTTGCTAAATAAATATACATATATGATAACACTTGAAAAACCAGCTCTTAGCCTTTTACTAGTTACAACTTTCCACACACCTCTCACTAGTTCCACTCAATTACAACTTTTCACTTATTTCTTAACCATCCAAGTCCACCTATTCAACCTATATATGATAATTAACTACCCATATATTTCTAATATATAAAATAGTATAAAAAATATATAATATATATAAAATAATAATAATAATAATAATTTTTCATTCATGTAATAATTAACACTTGGATTTCACTTTTTGGACTATATTCTGGGTATACAAGTCATTCTATAGGGTCCATTGGATTCAAATAAATTAGAATCACAGGTAGATCGAATCTTTTAATATGGACAAACTCATACCATATAACTCATTTGAAGTATCTAGATTAGTCTAACACCGTACTTGAATCAGTCTTCATAAACCCTATTTTAGTTATGCATGTTATCCTATGGGCCCCACCTGATTTGGATTCAAATAAAAATCAGATGAGTATGGTTCCTCAATCTGATCAAATTTTCCATGTGGTATACTCCACATTAGGGTTGATACAGGGTCAGGTTGTGCCAGGTTTTTTAAAACCCAAGCCCAACCCTACAACTCTTTAATTGGGCCCGAGCCCAGCCCAGCCCAACCCTGCCAAGGCTTGGAAAAATTCTTACATACATCTAATGCCAAGACATCATTCCAACAGATTTTTTAAAATCAAAAGTGGGTGATGACTGATGAGTTTATACTTTATAATAATGTATTGGGTTTTTTAAAGTAAAAAATGTGACCGATGTCTGCATGGAACATTATAATATATTATATTAAAACCTATATTACAATGTGTATATATTATAATAATATGTACAACTAATGATGTAAAAGGAGTATATATATATACTCCTTTTACTCGCACGTGCAAATGCACGTTTGGCCATTTGTCATGTAGAAGAGAGAGAGAGAGAGATAAGTTCAAACCAGTTTGAATGAAATATTTTTCACTTGAAACAATACATTGTATATCTAAACCTCTTTTCCACTACCCACCCTTGCAAAGTGACAAGCATATCAATCAAAGCAAAGGATAAACTACTAATGGTGCCTAGATAACAACATCTTCATTATTATCATCTTCGTAGTCGTCGTATTATCATCAAGTTAAGCAAAAGTTTGCTTGATCTGTGTTTAAAAAGTTTAGCACCTAAGATATTCTTTTTGGTCGATGATAAAGTGGAATGAAGAGTTTTCTTGGAAAGAAAATGGACAAATGTATAATTACAATAGAGATCCAACAACAAACATGAACAAGTCAAAACTCTTACTACAATTTAAAAAAAAAAATTTTAATCGGTTAACAAAACTATCTCCAAATCGTTACAGAAAATTTTCATATTTGGACTCCTCTGAAAGAGGGTACAACCCCTCCAAATCTTGAGAACTATAATTGTAGATCCATCCACACTTTGTGTCAACACAATATAGATAAATGATATTCGGTAATATAGGGATACTTCTAAAGTATAGCTTTCTCAAACCAATAATCTAAATATTCATTGAAGGTGGTGTGAAGGGATAAAGTAATGAAGGAAAGAAGAAAATGGTGACATAATTAAGGAATTTCAATGGAGTACTAAAAATAAAACAATGAATTTTAAAATATTTAAATGCACTCGATTTGAGGAAAAATACCTCTCCACACCTCCACTAACTTTGTGCAAGGAAAACATGGCAATACATGCACCTTACTCAAACCAATGGATCCAAGTATCCTAAACATGGGATTTAGTTATCAATATCGGCATTGGTATTGATGCGGTAAAAATTGATCAGATGACCTTCCTTGCAGTTCCTGGTGCTCCAACCGACCTGCATAGAAGAGATGACAGGGGAGAGCTGGGCTGACCCGATAGGGGACTCTCCGATGCCTAATTCAGATTTTTCCACTGCAGATGCTCAAGAGATCTTTTCCAGTAAAAGGGAGTGATTGATCGATCCTCCATGATGGAGGCTTACCTTGGTATTTATAGGCTACTGATGGAAAGAGAAGGAAGGGCGTTTGTGGAGAGTCCTGTTTAGGCATAGAGTCCTTGAGGGGAGTGGCTCCATAATTCTAAGAATATTCTGGGTTCTAGGGCATATTCTGAGAATATTCTTCATTGATCTCGGAGGTGCAAGTCGTGAGAGGGGTGGACACCTCTGATGGCGTGTAGTGGATAGTGTCCTGCTCCCGTGATCAGGGATCACGTCCCTTGAATATAGGAGTGGATGCATGCACGTTTTTGGGTACCTTACTTGACCATGTCGAGCCGAGGTGATAGGTTGGTCGAGCCAAGGTGACTGGTAGCAAGGCCTGATGGGGGGCCGAGGTGATAGCACGGCCTGTTGGAGGGTCGAGGTAGCAGCACGACCTAATTAAGGGCCGAGGTGATAGCATGGCTTGATGGAGGGCCGAGGTAGTAGCACGGCCTAAGGAGATGCCGAGGTGGCAACACGGCCTGATGAGATGCTGAGGTGGTAGCATGGCTTGATGGACGGCCAAGGTGGAAGCATGGCCTGATGGAGGGCCGAGGTGAAAGCACGACCGGATTGAGGGCCGAGGTGGCAGCACGGCTTGATGGAGGGCCGAGGCAGTAGCATGACCTGATAGAGGGCCGAGGTGGAAGCACGGCCTAATGGAAAGCTGAGGTGGAAGCGTGGCCCAATTGAGGGCCAAGGTGATAGCACGGCCTGATGGAGGGCCGAGGTAGTAGCACAACCTAATAAGATGCTGAGGTGGCAGCACAGCCTAATAGAGGGCTGAGGTGGTAGCACAGCCTGATGGAGGGCCAAGGTGGCAGCACTACCTGATGGAGGGCCGAGGTGGCAGCATGTTTGAGATTTAAAATATTACCGCAAGCGTATGGATCAGTGTAGCTACGGGTCGAACACAGGGAGAGCAGCCACTTTATTTTTTATTTCTTTTAATAATGCGAAAGTGAACTGATTAATGGTTGTGATCTAATTCTAATTACCGTCCTAAACATATGTATCTAAAATAACGTACTAACCATTTGTCATCTAAGAATTTAAAGACGCAAGCCACGCAATTAAAACTAAATAAATAAATAAATGAAAAGACACAACCCACACAATTAAAAAATAAATAAATAAATAAAGGAAAAAAATGCTGAAATAAAAATAAAGTAAAAGAAAGGGGATAAAGCTAGAGAGAGACTCACAAGTAGGTTTCTCTACTTAGCCCGAGGGATGCATCATAATATGAGCTTCCCTACTTGACCAGAGAGTCACTCTTACAAGGGTTTCTCTACTTGGCTTTAGGGAAAGGGAGACAATTAAAATAAAAACAATAAATTGATGGTTCTATGGCTAGGAGGGGCAAAGCCAACACATACACTAGCCATGAACCTTGTGGGAAAGGGATAGCAATAATGTAACGACTGAAAATAAAAATCCTAAATTAAGAAAGAAAGGGTAGTCAGAAGAAGGAATGAGAGGGGGGAGAGAAGACTACTGAAGGAGCCTACTTACTTGAATCAATGCTTGAACTTGAAAAAAAAATTGCTCCACGGCTCGTGATCTTGTCACCTAGATCTAAGCCTAGACCTATAACTAAAAAAAATTACAACTCAATTGCATAAATCATAAACATAAAAAGGCTGAATAAAAATAAAAGAGTGCTTGCATTAATTGACATAAAAAAGACTATTACAAAAGTGATTAAAGAAAAAATAGAGAAAAACTAGAACTAAAGAGAGAGCAAGAGAAAGAGAGAGCAACTAAAAAAAAACTAGAAGAAGAATGAATTATCTCCCCTCCTCTTACATGAGTTGTATTTATAGGGAATGGGGAGGTAGGGTAACAAATTTCTCTTTCCTAAAAGAGAGAAACCCACAATTGATTGTGAGATCTTTTGAGACCAAAAGTGCTAAGGTGGAGGAGAGAGAAGAGAGAAATAAATTTAGAGAAATTTCCTATAATTTTTTGCTTATTTTCTTTCCTCTTTTTTTTCTAATTTATTTTTCTTCTTTTTCTCTCTCCTAGGGATGATTTTCTTCTTGCTTTGTGTGATTTGGACAATCTTTGGTGATGAT